>NW_004949140.1:2052312-2053872 GCF_000317375.1 Microtus ochrogaster
CTGGAAAAATTTTAAATTTTAAATTATTAAAATATTTTAAACTATATATATTATGTTATTTCATGCTTGTATGATCAATAAAATCAAGGCATAACATTCTTTTACATAAAGAAAACAGAAAGGGTACTTTCTGATACTGTATTCATACTGAATTGTTAACAAGAGTTCTAAAAAATTAGCATTTTCATAGATAATGATATTTGATTTCATCAACTCTCAAATTCTTAGCCTGCTGTGCTATGGCTTTAGAAAGGATTTCAGTCAGTTACTGGTTAACTGAAAGTAGATATTCCATGTCCTGACTTCTTCTTAGGGATTTTGTTTGCTGAGTCAGGTGACAAGCCACTTTTTCAGGCCCAAAAAGGAGTGGAGGCTGTTGGTGGAGGCTACTCATTTGTTACTGGCTGCCAGACTCGAAATAACCACACAGAAACTATATTAATTAAATCACTGC
Source organism: Microtus ochrogaster (assembly GCF_000317375.1). Taxonomy (NCBI): domain Eukaryota; kingdom Metazoa; phylum Chordata; class Mammalia; order Rodentia; family Cricetidae; genus Microtus; species Microtus ochrogaster. The sequence continues at coordinate 2,052,767 of NW_004949140.1, forward strand.
TTGGCCTATTAGCTCTAGCTTCTTTTTGGCTAGCTCTTACACCTTAAATTAACCCATTTCTATTATTTTATATTTTAGGCTCATGGCCTTCAGGCAAGGTTCCTGCTGGCAGCTAGCATCTTTCTCCATTGGTGGCTACATGGCATCTCACTGACTCCTCCTTCTTTCTCCCAGCATTCAGTTTAGGTTTCCTGCCTAGCTCTACTCTGTTGTCACAGGCCAAAGTAACTTCTTTAGTCATTAACCAACGAAAGCAACACATATACAGAAGGACTTCCTACATCAGAGGCCCAGCACGGAAGAGCCCAGGTCCTTTCGAGCTGCCTTGAGCAGAGCAACTTGAGTTCTACCTTCCTCTGTGATCAGGGATTTGACTATACCACACTAATTATACCGCAGATGGGGAAACTATTCTGCATTATGAGTAAGGTTTGAGATTCAGTTAGCAAAGTTGCTTGAGAAGAAACAGGATATTAAATCCATGCTGATTGATCTTTTTTACTAGGTCATATTATCCCAATCAATGACCCCATAGAAGCCCTATTAATGAACTCAGAATGAGGATCCCACTGAATTAGGAAATATAGTGAACTGCCCAGGTAGTATTTCTTCAGTACCTACACTCAATACTTCCTCAGCATTCTGGTGTGCTAGTGGGCAGGATCCAGGGACACAGCAGTGGCATTTGTTTGAGAGCTTGGGTTTGTCACTTGAATGTACCTTTAGAGATAAGAAAGCAGAAAGTTATTCTTTTCGTTCTTCTCCCCAACCCTGGGTTATTTATGCCCTGGATCCATTGAACCAGTGTGTCTCAAGGCTCTTCCTTAAACACCCATTTCTGTGTGGTTAATACCTTTATACCAAATTTTCAAGCCAGGACTTAAAGCCTGTTAAATAATTCCTTGAAACATCCCTAACTATGCAAGCAGAGTCAGGGAACGTTTGTGGTTTTAAGGGGAAAATGATGAATGACAGAGTGACTCATCTGTTCCATCAGGAAGCCAAACCCTGGTGAGAGGGGAGGAGATACTGGCAGCGACTCTTTGGCTTTACTTTGAACTAACGTGGCTGTGCCTTCATACCTGACTAAAAGATGTAATCTATCT
>NW_004949140.1:2053997-2054559 GCF_000317375.1 Microtus ochrogaster
TCTATCTATCTATCTATCTATCTATCTATCTATCATCTATCTATCTATCTATCTATCTATCTATCTATCTATCTATCTATCTATCTATCTATTTTTGGTTTTTGGAGACAGGGTTTCTCTGAGTATTCCTGACTGTTCTGGAAATCACTCTGAAGACCAGGCTGGCCGTGAACTTACTAGGATTCTCCTGCCTCAGCCTCCCTCATTTATAGGGTAACTCCATTTAAACTCTGTATGTGTACTTTTGTGTATGTATATTTATTTGCCTATATATGCATGTATATAGTAAGTATACTTATATATATAAAGTCTGTATATAAATTCAAATGTATATTTAGGAAACTTTTACAGTATTAGGTTTCCATATCTCTTTTTTTAAAGGCCTTGGGTGTTAGTTATCCTCCTTTATTTTGCCATTCCATCCCCTGCCCCATTTAATCCTTCCTGTTTCATTATTACCTTTCCTCCTTTGAAACGTGTTATTTTAAACATCAGTTTCTTTCTGGTAATATAGTCTTTGAGATTTACATAAAGATTTCTTAGTATGTTTTATATATATATA
>NW_004949140.1:2056219-2058211 GCF_000317375.1 Microtus ochrogaster
GGGGGGGGGCGAGTGAGTGAACATGAAACCCAGACGAGTAAAATAGACCTGGAACTGAAGTTCCAGGTGGTTGTGAATCGCCTGATATGGGTGCTGAGAACTGAACTCAGGTCCTTTAGAAGAGCAATATATATTCTTCACCACTGAGCCATCTGTTCAGGCTTCTGAGTTTTCTTTTTTATATTTATTTGTTTATTTTGTGTGCACATATGTGTGGGTATGTGCATAGCATGACACAGGTATGGAAGCCATAGGACAACCTGCCAGAGTCAGTTGTCTCTTTCAACCATGTAAGTACCAGGATCAAACAGGTCACGGGGCTTGATGGCAAACACCCATTGTTTTTAAGCTCATACTCTTATTGTATAGGCTGGTCTGGAAGTCTATATGTAGTCTCAAGTTTGTAGTGATCATCTAGCCTCAGCCCTCAAGTATTGAATTTATTGGGTGTGTGGTATTATAAGTGGCTTAAATTTCAGTTTTAATTGACAATAAACATACAAATTTTGGATGTATAATGTAATATTTAGATTCATCTATCCCTTATATAATGACCAAATCATACTAATGAGTATAACAGTCATCTTAAGTGCTTATCATTTCTTTGTAGTGAAGCATCCAAGACCTCTTATAGTGATTTTGAGCTATGCAATATATTCTTGTTATTAATTCCAGTCAGTCTGCTATGCAATGGATCACTAGAATGCTGTTCTCCTAACGAAAGTTTGGATGTGTTGTCCATTCTTAAGAAGTCTTTGCCTCGCCTTTCAGAGACTGCTTCTGCCTTCTGCTTGCAGCCAATCTGGTGACTCTTCTGTGGCCATTTGTGTTTGCCCTTAGAGGTAGACAAGGCTTGGTTGGCATTGAGTCATCACATTACTTTCATTTGGAAGTGACCTTAAAAAGATTTTATTTAATATTCGTATATGCGTATAATGTGTTTTCATAGCCTTAGAGAGGATGCTTTGGGGGGGGGGCTCTCACTTTGTCTGTAGCAGAAATCATGAATATGAATAGATGGAAGGAATGCTCTTTCTTCTGATTATACCGCCGGCTTCCTTTACTCAGTGAAGCTGCAGCCACACAGCTCGTGAGAAGGTTGAGTGAATGATGCGCTTCTCTGGGAGGATTTCATTCAGAGAGCAATATGGTTTAGGAGAGATTAAAGTGCTTCAAGGGATGGATTACTTTGACTTGGAGTTATTTTTACAGTACGGAAACAAGCTAATGAAAGGTGCTTAGTCTGTCATGAGCTATTTGTTCTGTCCAAACAAGAACTATGTTTTCTTTTTTTTTCTAAACAGAGCATAATACATAGTAGTGGCCACCATGTGATCACAGTGAACCAGGTGAAGTTGAATGTGACTGGAATATGTAGAGTGGGTGCAAGAAATTGTGAAAGAGCAACGTTAGTTAATAAAATTTAAGAAGTGAGTGTCATATACAAAATTCTGTATGAAGAGTAGTTATTTGCGAAAATAACTAGATCCTTGAAAAGAGCAAAGAGAAGTTGCCTATTGGTAGAACGTTTCACAAAACCCAGAGTACACATGGAGGACTGTTAAGTTGAAGGGGATGCTCTTGTTCTGGTTGTCAGATGGTCAGCCCTGAGACTGATTCTCTTCAAAATGACACTTTCGACATAAAAAAGGCTCTTACCTCAAAGGGAATAAGAAATAGTTTATTCTGGAGACAAGTTTGACTCACCAAGGCCCAGGATTGTGGAGCTAGGTGTCTTAGTTACTGTTCTCTTGCTGGGAAGAGACAGCATGATAGGTAATTCTTATAAAAGAAAAAAATCATTTAATTGAGGGCTTCTTTCCAGCTTCAGAGGGTTAGACTGCTATCATCATGGCAGGGAGCATGGCAACAGGCAGGGAGGTATGCTTTTTGAGAAGTAGCTGAGAATTTTAAGTCGTAATCCACAGGCTGGAGAGAGAGAGAGAGAGAGAGAGAGAGAGAGAGAGAGAGAGAGAGAGAGAGAGAGAGAGA
>NW_004949140.1:2058311-2060834 GCF_000317375.1 Microtus ochrogaster
AGAGAGAGAGAGAGAGAGAGAGAGAGAGAGAGAGAGAGAGAGAGAGAGAGAGAAACAGAGAGACAGAGAGAGGGGAAGGGACATGGTATATGTCTTTGCAACTTTAAAGCCAACCCCCAGTGACACATTTCCTCCAAGAAGGCCATACCTCCTAATCTTCCCAATCCTTCTCCCACAGTCCACCAGCTGGTGACTAAGCATTCAAATCTTTGAGTCTATAGGGGCTACTCTCATTTAAACCACTGCACTATGTCTCCTCAGGTTCCCACACGGAAGCAGTTTCATGAACTTTTAGAGTAGCAGAACAGAGAGCATCATAAACTAAGGCAAAGAATCCATTGGGTACATCAGAGAGGCAGTTACAGAAAGATGGGGGAATCTGTCCTACAGGTTTCAAATGCTGATGCCATTCTTAGCTTCTGGGTTGGTGGGAGCTATCGGTCTGCTAAGTTGATAGATTCCAAAAGGTTTTTATCTATTAGTTACAAAATGTCAGCTCTGACACAGAGGTAAGCGAAGAATGGCTATTTAGGAGGCTAAAGCTACCCAAAGATAAAGTATATTTAGGCTCAGGGTCTGCAACATTCCAACCTTCCCACATCACTGCTGTTTTAATTAGTCAATCATTCTTTGCTGTGCACAACTTTCTCATGCACAACGCGTACCTTTTTTGCATGGTGTTTCGTTTCGCTTATTTGAAACAGGGTTTGATTATGTAATGTACGTGATCTCCAAGTCACAGTCCTTTTTCTCCAGCCACCTAACTGCTGTGACTTCACTGTGCCTTGTGATGCCTCTTTATGTACTTATATTGTAGTTGTCACAAGGACCAAAGCAATAACAATCTTCTAGCTCTTTGATAATCTTTGACTGCCAGATCATCACACACACACACACTCCCCACCGGTCTCCAGCTCTCATTTTTAAAAGTTGTGAAGCCATCTCTTTTCTATTTCCAGAAAGGAGCTCCTAACCTTTCCCCAAGAGATTGCAATCTACAATTTATTTTACAGTCTACTGTCACTTTAGTGTATGTGCTGAGACTGAAGCCTAGATGCTGATGGGTCAGAGATGAGTGGTACCTCATCTTGCCTGGCACTGCTTAGAGGTGTATATCCTCGCCCTTCTGTTTCGGTGATTTTCAACCTTGCTAATGCTTTGATTCTTTAATCCAGTTCCTCATGTAGTGGTGACCCCCAACCACACAATTCGTTTCATTGCTACTTCATAACTGTAATTTTCCTACTGTCGTGAATTGTAATGTAAACATCTGTGTTTTCTGAGAGTCGTAGGTGACCCCTGAGTTTTCAACCCACAGGTTGAGAGGCACTGCTTTATTTAAACTTTAATCTCACTTCAAGGTCGAAAGATGAACTTGGCTGGCAATCAAGGTAATGGTTGCTGAATCTCTTTGTCCCTTTTCCCAGTATGGCCCATTGAATAAGCCCCCCTTTTGCACTTTCTACTATTAATTTGACTCTTCTAATTGGCTTATTGAGGATGGGTGGGAAGACTGGTTTAGGGCACAAGATGTGCCTGCTGCTCATCCCATCTTTAAAATTCATTTTTAATAATATCTTCTCTTTCTCCCCTGCTCCTAAATTGCCAAAAAACTCACTATTCACCATTGAATCAACTCTGCCTTAGTTGGCCTGATATGCAAAAGTCTTTGTGATCTAACTCCTACTAAGCTTTTAATCTGCATTCTCTACTCTTTATATCTTTGTGTTCTCTATGCAACTTATCACTCAAAATTTTTCTCTGAAATTTTATCATATTTTCTCAGAGACTTGTGGGCATCACCATTTCTAAATCTTCACTTTTGTTTTTCAAGCACTAAGACCCAATGATTCATTGTTTTTACCATGTGTGAAGTTGTCTATCTGAGCTCCAGCAGAGAGAGAGAGAGTGGGGGTGAGATTTTTGAGGATTCCACCTAAATTCCATTTTCTCTCCCAACACTTTATCTCTCCTTTATGGGCGTCTGTTTGCAATGTTAGTCTCAAGGGAGACTCAAACAATATGTGGTGGCTGAGTGAGAAGAGTTCTTTTATCTTTGCCAACTCCATTCTATCCTGTGATTTTATGATAAAACACAAGCTGTGAATATTCCAGTTCTGGGATACTAAACAATGCTTTTTTTCCAAATGCTTTTTTTCCCCTGCTTCCTTCCTAGACTCTCCATTTTACCTTGAATTTCTCCTTTCTTTCTTTATACTGGCAGAACATCCTCTCATTTCCACCAAAGAGGCAGCTACACTGGGAACATTTATTGGAGCAGATGGGATGTGTGTCGGCATAGCTATATGAAATAAATGGTATCAGTCTTTTGGCCTGGCACACACTACCACAGATTGTTTTTTAATCCCTGTGATTAGTCTTTCTGCTACTCTTCTAACATTCTCTCCCATTAGGCAATCACCGTCTTGCTTATCTCTTTTCTTAAAAAAAAATGTGTGTATTTCTCTCTCTCTCTCTCTCTCTCTCTCTCTCTCTCTCTCTCTCTCTCTCTCTCTCTGTGTG
>NW_004949140.1:2060934-2070842 GCF_000317375.1 Microtus ochrogaster
GCGCGCGCCCAAGTGTATATGAACCATATGCAGGCAGGAGACTGCAGATAAAAGAAAAGGGCATTGGATCCCCTGGAACTGAAATTATGAGTGGTTGAGAGATGCCATGTAGGAGCTGGGAACAGAACCCAGGTCCTTTGCAAGAATAGTAAGTAAACACTCTTAACCTCTGACTCATCTCTCTAGTCCATCTGTCTTGTTCAAATTAATATCTTCCTTTGTGAAAATTAAGGGCGGGGACTTTATTTTGTTGTCCACAGAAACTACTAGTGTTCACCCAATGCTCCCTGAACTGGAATCATAGTTAATTAATTAGAAAGTTTTGAGCAAAAGATAGAAAATACAGATTTTTAAAATTATATCCATCCATTGTGACATCAGCCTCTGTGTCTCTTCTCTTTCTGACTAGACCAGTCTCTTACTGTGAAAAAAAAGTCTTTGATTTGTGCCGAAGTAGTACATGGCTTTGAACAGTAAGCCCACCTCAAACAGGGAAAAATTATCAAAAAGCATAGCAGCCATGAACCTTTTACTAGGGACCAATAGACATATTGTTGTTCTTATTTGCTGGCTTTCTTGTCTGCGGAGTTAGAGGGTGAAGACGTTAAGTGGGGAAAGGAGACACAGACACGCGGCGGTCCCACGTGGGTGCACTTTAATGGGGGAGGGGTAACGACAGGTAAGGTACAAGGTGTGCGGAGACAAAAGGGGAGGCGGGAAGAAGGGAAGGGGCTCGTGGCGACCCCTGCCTTTTAATGAGGAATGCAAAGGCTTCTGGGAAAGGTGTATCCGTAGTCCAGGGGAATGTTGGGAGCTGTAGTTTCCAAAAGGAACAACACATATGATTGGGTATAGCAATCTGAATATTTGAGCTTACCATCATCTTGACTATGATGTGTTGTGGTCCATAAGAAGCCCCCCCCCAAAAAAAACCACAGTCACGATGCAATCAGCAGGAGCATTGTTATTAAACTACATGCATGTGGAATCACACACACACACCTGTACAAAAATGTCAACAATGGCCTTGAGAGGGATGCACAAGCCCTTTTTAAGCGTAGCTACAGGAATTTTAAAAGCAGTGTGATCATTCTGCTTAGGATTGGCTTACACAAATGGCAATCATATTAGTACATTTCTAATTGGCTTGGGCTAGTAGGGGTGGGCTAAGGCTACAGTTTTCCCCTTCTTGGGCAAGTCTGGACAAGTCCCAGGCTCTGTCCTTATTTGGCCTCATCCAGTGTCAGGGGCATTGGTGACCCATTGCCCTTGGTTTGTGAACTGAGGCCTAGTTCTTTAACTGAGTTGTTAGGGGCCTGTCATATTTACCTGGTCCTTTCAGATGGAGGGAAACACCAGAATGAGAAAGAGGACCCCAATGGAGCCTGTTTTGTGCAGTCTGGGAATTCCTGAAAGAAAAGTTCCAGATAGCATGGAGACCATTCTTCCCATATGCCTCTCCCTCTTTGTTCATCTCCAGCCCCTGCTCTGGGGTTAAAGGATATGCCAAGGTAACGTGGATCCTTTCATTTAGAATGAAACTGTGTTAACTTCTCTGAGGCATGATGATTTGAATAATTAAATTTTTATATGGGGCAGAGACTTTCATCTAGAAATAAGAGTGAGGAGTCCTCACTCTTAGGATGTATGAGACATCAGCTCATACAATCAGCACATAGTAGACACAGACGGACTGTTGAGTCAAGCCAGAATTTGAGAGATCATACTTGATTTTAATACGATTGTTAGAGCAAAAATAAAACTGGTCATGAAAATGGAACCTCTGGTCTGGAGAGAAACCCACTATTGCATTTGGGCTGGATCAATCACCTTGGCTTATGGGAACCACCCCTATGAAGGTGGACTCAACTTAAGCCCTGCTAAAGAAATGGGCAGAATAACTAGTTCTTTAATGAAATACTGTACTTTGCCTTCCCCAAATCCTCCCTCCTAGTGCAGCAGTTTATGGGCTGCAGCCATGTAAGAGTCATAAGCTGGCCTGCTTTTCTAATATAACTTTTCCTTTTCTTCTTTTGATCTCTTTGAAGCATGCTTTCATTAACACCCTGGGCTTTTCCACTAGAGCATGGCTTTCTCTAAAGCCTCCCCCCCTGCTGCAGGGCTGTTTATTTGACACATGTTTGACCTCGAGGCCAGCTTAAATGCCACGGCTTTTCCCCTTCTCTCCTCCTTTCGCCTCTCTCGGGTAGCTACTGAAGTTTACAGCTTGCCTGCCTTGGAAATCGTCTTTTAAACACTAATAAAATTGTTCTTGAGTTTCCCACTAAGTCCAATATTAAATTCTATTATGAATGAACCTAAGAACTACCAAAGAGGACCTGTATTTTCCCTGTATCATAATCAGTGCTATTAAAGGAGGGAGTAAATCACTGCAGAATGGATAGTTAGCAAGGATTCCTGGAGACCAAGACCAGAAGGATTCATAACCAGCCTGGGAGGCACGTACTTTCTAGACAGCAGGGAGTTGGCTTAGCTGAGGAGTAAGCTGCACTGTGGCCTGGGTAGAATACCTTGATAAGCAGCATCTTTTCTATTCTCAGAGTTCAAGTACACCCTGAAATCTTTTGCTATTAAATTTTGCTCTGTGTTATCTTCATGTCAGCATGCGATTCGGACAATACACACAGGAATACCACCTTGGTCTTAGTAAGTAATCGACTTTACAAGAACGTGTGGCTCTCTGGTTCCTCTGGCAATCTCTGCTCCCTGGGAGCATGAGTCGCTTTTCTTGAGTCTGTTGCGTGGAATACAGAAAAGACTTCATCTTTGTACTTGTAAAAGTTGAAAAGAAAGCTCTGCATCCTAGTGCCGTTGGTTGAGGCTCCCAGGTGTGAGGTGCACATGCTTGTAATCCTAGCAGTTCGGGAGCGGAGGTAGGAGGCTCAGGGTTCAAGGTCGTCATCTGGTACTTAGCGCATTTAAAGTCAGTTAGAGGAGATTGTCAAAAAGCAACCCATCTCATCTGCCCTCTCCTCTGATGACAAGACAGGGAAGTCACCAGCTCTGTGCCACCTCCTAGTTAGCTGTGCCGAAATTTGAGATTTCAGCAAATGTCTCCTCTATGTGCTCGTCCCCTTCCGCTCCTGTTGAGGGGTGCTTGTTCTTCTTGTTTGCCCATTTCCTCTTGCATACTGAAAATGCCTCAGCTGCGTTTGTGTTGTTTCCTTCCTTCAGTTCAGAGCAATCTGTTCAATTTGAAGAGCCAGCAGCTTCTACAATGTGCTCAAAAAAAGCAGGGTCTGAGTAACTAGAAACTTTGATCCCCCCCCCCCCCGTGGCAAACATCTCAGGGATGTTTGCCAGGTTAGGAATAGTTAAGTTACTTTAGGCCAACCTGGCTTACCCTGTCACCATCTTCTCTTCTTCCCCTTTAAACCATTGCTGCAACAAGAACAATGTGTACTTTTGCTTATTGTTTCCCCACCTTTTGAGTTATTATTATCATTATAGTGTTTCTTTAGTTGTGCTATTTATGCTTCCCTATCTAATATAATTTACCTTAGCCATTGTCATCAACATTCATACATGAAAGGAAGGGCTTCTACTTAGAGACGATATTTGACACTGTAGATCCAACTGGGTCCTACAAAATTCTTGCATTGAAATTCTTCTCCAAGTACTTTGGAATGTAGATGATCTGAAAATAGGGGGATTAAAAGGTATAGTTAGTTAAGATAAGTTCATACTGGTGTGCGATGGATCTAATCCATTGTGACCAGACTCCTCATGAGAAAGAAATTCGGAGACAGACATGTACATGGAGAACACCGTATAAAGATTAACATAAATTGGGGTGCTATATGTATAGGCTGAGAGGCAAAAATGGATATTGGGAAAGCACCAGAAGCTAGGTCACACACAGAACAGTTGTCTTTGCGGGCAGATTGATGTTGGACCTCTAGTGTCCTGACCTATGAGACAACCATTTCTGCTTTGTTTTAAACTGCCCACCTTGTGATTCGTTATTTATGACAAATATTTGATTTATGGTCTAGAATCTCAGCTAAATATGTATTTCATGGAGTGAGGTAAGCACCCGTTATAAACTCAAGCTATTGTATATTTGATGGAATTCTAACCCTCTAAAAGGTTGCAGAAGACTAAATCGAGTGCCTCCAGAGTAGCTCAAGTCAGTCAAGGCTTAGGAGGGAAGGAGTAACAACCAAAAATAAATAACTATGTATGAAAATGTCCCAAGGAAGCTAATTATCTTTTTAAATTTTATTTTGAAGTATGTGGGCGCTTTATCCACACATAGGTATGTGTACTATGTGTGTGCAGTGTCCACAGAGGCGAGAAGAAAGCATCTGATTCACTGGAGCTGGAGTTATAGATGGCTGGAAGCAGGTACATGGGTTTCAGAAATTGAACCCAGGTCCTCTAGAAGAGGACCTTAACCAGTACTCTTAACCACTGAGCCATCCCTCCAGCCTCATGTATACTAATTAAAAAACTAGGACAGATGAGAGTGTATGGATTTTCTTTTGCATGTATAGAAAGTAGAGTCCCAGTTTCTCCTCCCTTTGATCACAAGAAACCGTGCGCTTGTCCTAGTGCAAGTGAAGATCCCTAACTGTGAATGATTTGGTTCCACAGCCTAGGAGTAACTCAGTCCTGCTTGTGCCGTGTGTAAATATATTTGCTCAATTCTCAGTTCTATCCAATGAGGCATCTTAAGAAAGGCCTCTCAAGGGGCATTTAACTTGTTTGTGTTTGTATTCTTCACTCAAAGGCTCCTTCCAGGAGCGTTAAGGGGAAACAGCTCAGAAGATCAGTGTGGGGTAATCAGCATCTTCTCAGGAGCTTGCGGTTTGCCAAAGGCCCCTTCTCTAGCTGGCTTTTTCTACTGCCGGCACATTGGCTTCTCACTGCTCTCAATCTGGCACCTCGACCACAGGCATCTGATATTTCATCCTTTGCTTTCTAGCCATGGGTATCCATGACAGCAACACTGGAAACAGAGACAAGTGCCAGAGGCTTTCTCAGGCCAGGCTGGCCTTGCCAGAGGCCAGCCAACAAGGGCAAAGCTTGCCCAATTTGTAGCCAAAACACTGGGTGGATCTGTTTCAATTGGAAAGTCTTTCCAGGAACCAGAAACTATATCTGGCCTCTATGGTCTAGAGGGCTTGTTTTTGCAGAGCTGATTCTTGGATTAACAGTCAAAATTGAGAGGAGAATTTGTTGTTGGTAGGATGACCCCACTTCCTAAATCAAAACTTGGTTAGGGCTATAAGCTTTGGTTTTATGAGGGGTATTTGCATACATGAAAAACTTTTGCACATATTAAAATAATGTTTAGTTAATGATCTTTCTTATAAAAATAGATATGTAAAATTTATATAAAATGAAGGCAGACAAGGGATAATTCACAACAAATATTTCTTGGCCACCTACTATGTCTTGAATGCTCTTCTTAGTATTTGCAATATATCATGGCATAAAATAACCACTGAGATAACTAGTCTCATGAATCTCACTTTCTAGAAGCAGGGCCCTTTATCACCACATCTTCAAACCTACCTAAAGTAGCTTTTCTTTTCATCAAGACCAGTTTGGTCATCAGCCTTTTGGTATACAAGCATTGGTGTAAAGAAACGGCGGTGTTCTTTCTGTATGCCGTGTGAGAGACAGTCAACAAAACACCTGGTGGTTGACTCTGTGTAGGACTTGCCTGACAAAGAATTGAATTTTAGATCCTTGGATGCTTTCTCTTATGCTCCACGTGCACTTGGTAAGATCCAACAGAGGAAAAAAACATTTTTATGGTAACTGACTATACTCCTTTTAGAGTTTTCATTACCTAAGTCTTTTGAAGTGAGTGGATATTGGTGAAATTGAACTGTATATTTTGAAGTAGTCAGTACATCAAAAGTACTCAAAGATCCCAAAGGCCAGTTCCTCCCATGAACTGTGAAATTGGTTTCCTGGATGTGGTTGCCATGATCTACCTTTTTCATATTCTTAATATGCAGTACTGGTGCCTGATATGTGAGAGGTTTTAAAATATTTGTGGAATAAGTGACTATTCTGGTTTGCTTTTCTGCTGATATGATAACCAAAAGTGAATTAGGGAGGGAAAGAGTGTATTTCAGCTCATACTTCCGGTAACAGTCCGTCATTGAGGGAAGTCAGGGCAAGAACTCAAGCAGACACTAAGGAAGAGACCGTGGAAGAATGCTGCTCACTGACTTGTTTCTACCTGTTTTTAAAAAATATATTCCATTTATTCCATTATGTCCAAAATATTATCTCACCAAGTGGCCAATATTTTTTAAATTATTAGTAAAGGCCAGAAATAATATATGTGCCATTATATATACCATAGCATTGAAAGTTAGCTTTAAGTCAGATGTCATAGTGCTGGGTCTGTAAAGTTATGACTGAAATTAAAATAATTTACAGTGTTTCTATTTTAAAGCTATATTTATTTATATTATCTTTATTGAACTATACATTTCTCTCTGCTCCTCTCCCTTTCTCTCCCCTCTCCTTCAACCCTCTCCCATGGTCCTCATGCTCCCAATTTACTCAGCAGATCTCTTTTTCTACTTCCCATGTGATGGAGGAAGGTCATTGGTTGATTAAATAAAGAAGCTGCTTGCCCTGATAGGTTAGAACGTAGGTGGGAGGAAGAGGAAGTGAGCTCGGAGACTCGACAGCTCTCCTCTCGGGGGCAGACGCCTCGGAGAGACACGATGCTCCACTCTTGCGGGCAGAGGCGAGAGCTCTGCTCTCTGAGGCACACGCGATGAAGCTCCGACCCAGGATGGACGTAGGCTAGAATCTTCCCGGTAAGACCGGCGCTACACAGATGATAAGAAATGGGCTAGTCCGGGTGCGAGAGTTAGCCTAGAAGAGGCTAGATAGATGGGCCAAGCAGTGCTTAAAAGAATACAGTGTCCGTGTAATTATTTTGGGTAAAGCTAGCCGGAGGCGGCCGGGGTTCTGGGGATGCAGCCCCGCCGCACCTATTACTACACCCATGTACATCAGATCTGTGTATGTCTCTTTAGGGTCCTCATTGTCATGTAGGTTCTCTGGGATTGTGAATTGTAGGCTGGTTTTTCTTTGCTTTATGTCTAAAAGCCGGGTCTGGGTTACCTCACTCAATATGATGTTTTCTAGATCCATCCATTTGCCTTTTATTTTAGTGCCCAGGACATTCTGCTTGAGGAATGGTTTTGCCCATAGTGGGATGGGCCCTCCCATGTTAATCAATAATCCAAAAAATCCCCAATGACATGGTAATTGGCAAATTTGATCAAGTTGTCAGCTCTTTAATTGAGCTTCCCTTTTCCCAGGTCTAGGTTTTATCAAGTTGGCAATAAAAATTAATCAGTACAGTGGTTTAAAAAAAAAGTAAGTGGATGAAATGATGAATTAGTAAATGAATAGTCAGATGATAGCTGGAGTTGTTAACCTGGGAAATATTTATCAGCTCTTACTATATTTATGGAAGAGAACATTGTAATGTTTCTATTTGCCTAATTTTAAAACATTCATTTTATTATTACTTTTTCAGAATTTCACACGAGTACTGTATATCGCTTCTGCCCCATTGTCTCCCCTCCAACTCCTCCTCTGTCCCCCTTAAATTCATTATATATACACACATATATAAATGTATAAATACAGCTTTCTGAGTCCTTTTAGTTTGCTGTATGTACATGTGTTTAGGGATAGCCACATGAGAGCAGATAATCAAGGAGCTTCCCCTGAAAATACTGATTCTCCCTCTTTTTAACAACCATTAATTGCTTGTAGGTCTTCATCTAGGGGTGGGACATTGTGAAATTTCTGCCACATACCTTGGAATGTCACTGTGGTGTTATTGTACATGTCTTATTTAGGCGACCATGTTAAGATTTCATGGACACTATCTCACAACAGATGTCCTGGTCCCTTGGATCCTACTGTCTTTCTGTCTTCTTTTCAGCAATGTTCTCTGAGCCTTAGCTGTGGGAGTTGATTCAGTGATCTCTGCATTTTGAGCAGTTGTGAATTTTTGTGACAGTCTCTGTCTGTGAGAAAATAAAAGCTTCTTGGATGAACAGTGAGAGCGACACACACCTGAAGATACATGGCTAGATATTTAGAATGAGGTACAGAATTGTACTAATTTAGACATGTCATAGCAGATTCCCTTCCAGAATCCATGACCTAACCAGTCACAGCCTCCCTACATTTATAGTACCAGGCATGAATTTCTCTCCTGTTGAACAGGGCTCAAGTCCATTTCAGGGGTTGATGGTTACTCCTAAAATATAAGTGTGACTTTTGGACTCTGGTACTCATTACTGTGGTTCAGTAGGACTTTTAATTTATTCCGGTAGGACTTTTAATTGCTCTTCTCCCTTGGCAGTTTTCACGGCAACTTTTAAGTGCTGTGAGAGCTAGTCCTCAAGGAGGAAGCTTCTAGGTCAATTCCAGCTTACTTCCTCCACATACTGTGCACAAAGTGTATGGTGTCTTCATTAGTAAAACCTTACCCTCAAGTTCTGTGAGGCAATCAAGGGGGACAGCAGAGGCCTATTTTAGGCTTCCCTGGTGAACAACTCGAAGGGAGATTTTCCATGCTAGGACTGGGATTTTCTGTTAGATAGTGTATGGATCTGGGGATGAGCCTTAGCACCTCCACCAGGGAAATATGTTTATAGATCTACACACACACACACACACACACACTCAATTAAATACATTACATATGCTTTTTAGTAAACAAAGCATCTTTCCCTATGGCTGTTAAAATTATTCTTAGGATTCTTTATTTCCCCGCTCCTTCCCACTCTCTCAGTATTTCCCTTTTTTCTCACATACAGAAAAGTAACCCCCATCTCCCAAACCCCACCCTCACATCTCCCCACCCCTGTTTTTCTCATTTCTCCTTCACGGCACCTGTGTCCTACTGTCCCTTCTGTTTATCTCCTTTGCATGAGGAAAAATCTGGAACACAGGGAAACTATTCCCCATCATCAAGTTTCTTTCATGGAGGGGTTGGGGTGAGAGTAACAGTGAGTGGTTACAGTCAAGACCTGGAATCAATTTCTAGGACTAAACAAGATTCTGTCTAGTCCACTCATTCAGTACTTCTCAAAGGTCAGTGTGCATCAAAACGATGGAGAAACTAGTTGAAACAAGGTGTCCCCGTTACATCTGCACCCCATTTATAGCAGAGCTTAAGGACTTAAAACTTTAAGAAATTACCAGGTGATGTCAGTCTTGCTGATCTGTGGGGGCTTTTTGGAAAAGCACAGATCCATAATCTGATGTAATCCAGAAAGAGACGAGATCCATAATACTGATATAACTGACAGTTAAGGACATACGTTCTTCCAAGCAATCAAATTCAAGTTCTACCTACTTATCCTTTGCCCCCACCATCTCACCTCTCTGAGTTGTAAAATTGGAATAATAGTAGTACCCACTTTCTAAGGTTGTCATAGAGACATGATAATGCATCTAGAAACAATGGAACACTACAACTCGTGCCAAATAAATCTGAAGCATTATCATTTCTTTGTTTACCAGTAACTTCACAAATAGTAGACTTTCAATTACATATTCAAATGGAGAAGCCAGAGTAGGTTGAGAAGCTAACATGGAGAATTTGGCATTTAAAAGAGTTCCTATTTAGGGGTTGGGAGGTGTCTCAGAAGTAAAGAGTACTGGCTGCTCTTGCAGATAAACCAACTTTGATTCCTAGCTCCCACATGGAGGCTCACAATTGTCTGTAACATCAATTCCAGGGAATCCAGCATCCTGTTTTGGTCTCTGTGAATACCAGGGACATACATGGTATAGAGACAAGCATGTAGAGAAAACATCCATTTACATAAAATTAATTTTTTTTAATATAATTTTTTTATTGAAAAAAATTTCTGCTTCCT
>NW_004949140.1:2070951-2072197 GCF_000317375.1 Microtus ochrogaster
CCTGCCCTGTGGAAAGTCCAAAGTCCTCCCCCCTCCATCCTGGTCTAGGAAGGTGAACATCCAAACTGGCTAGGCTCCCACAAAGCCAGAACAAAATTAAAATTTTAAAACCCTTTTGAATTTAATATACAACCCAAGGTTGAAGCAGGTTCTTGCATAATGCTGAAAGTGAAATGACTGTTCTAGAACATCAGAGTCATTTGCTGGTCTTTTTTGACCCCAAATAGATCTTGGTGGACATTTAGCAGATTAAATTCTGTAAGAGGCCCAAATGCCAAGAGTTGATGGGGATATCGCAGCTTATGCATCATAACTGACAATATGGTGTCAAATGTCCTTAGTTTAGTGTTGTCTTCCATGGTCCAGTGAGCAAGTCAAGTCCATTGCTAAAACACTTATGTGCTTCTATTTCAGATAGACCATTTGATGGTCATTGGTTTTGTGTGAAATTCTTACTTTCCTTTTCTTATATATTTGCTTGTTCTTGCTCTTTCTCTTCCTCTTATTAATTTTTCATATGCTTCTATGTACAATGCTTCCAAAACATGATCCAAGGATTGTTCACACAGGCTGTTCATATCTACCTTAGCTGCTCAGCAAGAATAGACATTAATGTGTCCTGACTCAGACCCAGGAAATCCGGATCCCTAGGTTTGTGAGATCCAGAAAATCTACATGCTTTTTAAAGAAGTCTAGGAGTAGGGAGACAGTTCACATGTTTAGCATTTGTAAGACCTTGCTTGTGTTAACTAGTGCCTTCCCTTCTAATAATTGCTGTCTCTTTGGTACACATTAGAGGTTGCCCATTGTATATGGACAATGATGGATGTCACACTGGTCCTTCATGATTAATCATTAGGAAAGGCTGGGATATTGATTCCAGGAGCTGTAGGTACTTCCCAGGTTTTACATCAAGCCTTGCAGTCTGACTGTAGTAATAAACAGCTAGGGATAGGCACACATATCAACATGACTATTTTTTTTCTTTTTATTTATTTATTTATTAAAGATTTCAGTCTCTTCCCCACTACCGCCTCCCCTTTCCCTCCCCCTCCCCCAATCAAGTCCCCCTTGCTCCTCAGCCGGAAGAGCAATCAGGGTTCCCTGTCCTGTGGGAAGTCCAAGGAACCCCCACCTCCATCCAGGTCTAGCAAGTTTGAGCATCCAAACTGCCTAGGCTCTTACAAAGCCAGTACGTGCAGTAGGATCAGAAACCCATTGCCATTGTTCTTGAGTTCTCAGTAGT
>NW_004949140.1:2072497-2075544 GCF_000317375.1 Microtus ochrogaster
GCTCTTGTAAGTAATAGCTTGCCTGATACCCGTGAACTTGCATAATCCAGACTCACCTTCTCCACTGTGTGTGTGTGTGTGTGTGTGTGTGTGTGTGTGTGTGTGTGTGTGTGATAAAATTGAATAAGTATTTCTGGAGCAGATTGCTATGTTCCACTATGCTATCTATTTGAGTAAAATTCTGTAGCCAATAACCACACTCCTGCTCCATTAATTGGATGAAAAAGAAGCTATTAATTGCAAGTCAAAAAGGTCAAGATCAGTGTCGAACCTATGAAAGGACAGCAGTGACAAGGAACTATTATAATTCTGTACTACGAGTTTCTGCATGAACTTTCAGAAATGCTGAGAGCTTCTTCTCATTCTCTTGGCCTAGCCTAATAATCCTGTTGTTTTTTTTTTAAATTTGCCTCCCACTGTGCATCTTGTTCTGTCATCTCCCGGTTCTCTGATTCTGACCTGGTAACTGATGTACATACATCCAAAGTCATTTACTGTACTTGTCATTTTCTTGCCAATTGTACTCATCCATGAAGAATAATCAGCTTCATTGTCTGCATCTGTTTCATTTCTATTGGTGTAATAAAAACCTGACAAAGCAATGTAGAGGAGAAAATGTATATTTTAGCTTACAATTCCAGATTGCTATCACTGGGGAAGAGTCAAGGTGGCAGGAACATGAAGCAGCAAGTCATGTCTATGGGCAAGAGAAGAGAGAGAAAATGAACACAGACATGCTTGCCAGAGCTCAGCTATAGCTCCCTTTTCACTCAGTTTAAGGCCAGGACTACAAAATGGTGCCATCTGTATTCAGAGTGAGTCTTCCAGTTTCAATTGACCTAATTAAGAAAATCCCTTACAATTATGCCTACAGACCAGCACAAGCCAAGCTAGACAAGTCCTCTCAGACTCTTCCTAAGTCATTCTACATCATATTAGTTGATAATGAAATATAACCATCACATCTTCTGACCATCACATCTTCTGTCTCTGAAGAATGTGCTGGTACCCTCTCAGGTCTATAGATGTGCATGCCCATTATACCCTTCTGGCAATGTGAAAATTTACTATTGAAATACAAGATTTGGTAACCCATGTGCTCAATCATAGTGCAGCTCTTTGAGAAGTATATTAAAGTTAGGATTAATTTTAGCCAGGCTTGCTGGCACAAGCCTGCAATACTAGCTGCTTGACAAGCTAATACTAGAGGATTAGAAATTCAAAGCCTACCTGTGCTACAGCCAAGGCTGGCTTGGGTGATTTGATGAGAACATGTCTTAAAATAAAATCATGAACACTTGTCATTATGTGTGATGCTCTAGTGTGGTGATTTGAATGAGAACGGCCCCCGTGGGCTCATATATTTGAATGCTTGGTCATGATTAGGAAGTGTGGCCTTGTTGAAAGAAGAGTGTTGATGGCAGAAGATACAAAATAATCCCATGCTAGTTCAGAATTATGTATAATAAAGAGTTTATTTATTTAGGGGAGACTTACAGATCACTATCCTAGATTCATAATCCTCTGCACTAATGGGGAACAGGAAGAGAGTCTAGCAGCTGGAAGTGAAAGCCAGAAGCAAGCGAGTGCAGGATTTACAGCTGTGTTTATAGTACAAGAGACTACGCCCAAGTGGGCTGGTATCTTAAAGGCTATGGGCTGAAGGAGTGGAAGGAGATCCCACAGCAGAGTGTCACTGGGGTAGACTTTGAGGTTTCCAAAGCCCATGCCAGGATCAGGCTTTCTTTCTCTGCCTGCTGCTTGTTGATAAGGTGTAAGTTCTCAGCTACCACTCTAGCACCATGCCTGCCTATTTGCTGCCTTGCTCCATTCATGTTAATTATGGACTCATCCTCTGAAACTGTGAGCAAGCCCCAATAAAATGCTTTCTTTTATAAGTTGCCTTGGTCTCTTCACAATACTAGAATAGTAACTAAGGCAACTAGGTTCCATTCTCATGACAAGAAGGAAAAAGGAAGGAGCAATCAACACTAAAATCTACAAGATAAAAGAAGGCAGCAATTCTCAAATGGAATTTCATCCCTAGCTTTACAAACTGGCAAGTATAGCCATGTGACTTGGGTTTTCTATCAAAGATTCCCTGTTTGTCTAACCTTAGTTCCAAAAGTGCAGGGAGATAAAGGAATTAACATTCATTAAGCATTTGCCTCTGTAGTTTACACTGATAAGGTAAGATTTGAATGAACATTAATTTGATTGTTAAGCTAGATGTTCAGAAATTTCTAGATTTTTACTTTCTAATGGTCATAAATCATCTCCTTTGAAGACAGAGCTTTACTTTATCAAGTAATTATTTGGGACCACATCATTAAAAGCAGAAACTCAACAGATAAACATATTTACTCCCAACAGACCTTGATCTTTAAACTCTGGTGCTCTGTGATTTGGTGTTTATTGCATATTTCCTGCTCACTAGAGTTACTAAAACAAACAGATATTAGGGCCAATTAAGGAGAACAAAACCAAATTACTGTTGTGTGATTCTTAGTAAATATTGGAATTACATTTCTTTCTGGGTCTCTATCACTTGATGCTTTTGATTGATGTGGAATCAAATTATCCCTGTGTCCAAGTGCTACTTAGGAATTCACCCCACCTCCATGGAATTCACAAGACACTTCATGATGAGAATGAGGGAGTCTGGGAAAAGGTTCGGTGAAAGATGGCAGTTCTAACAAAGCTTATGAGAAAAAATATGCCAACACTGTCAAAATGGATATACATATCTTCCCTTCAGGAAACTACCTTCTAAAAGGAATTGTCTACAATAAGAAATTAGTTGAAGGAGTCAGATTGTATGTTAGTAAGTATAAGAAAACCTAAAGCTTATTCTTGGATGTTGAAACAGACAGTAGTTCAAAATGGAGTTTGGGGAGAAAATAGAGTTACTGCAAACAGTGAAAGAACATACCCAATGCCATTGTTCTTGAGTTCTCAGTAGTCCTCATTGTCCGCTATGTTCAGCGAGTCTAGTTTTATCCCATGCTTTTTCAGACCCAGGCCAGCTGGCCTTGGTGAGTTCCCGA
>NW_004949140.1:2075986-2081186 GCF_000317375.1 Microtus ochrogaster
TTAAAAAAACAAAAATAAAAATAAATATTCACGCAAATTAAAAAAAAAGAGCATACCCAATCTCCAACAGTTGAATTTTAACTGAAGATATATGCTTTCCTGGTTTGGTAAAGACAATGAGATTTTAATTTTGAATAAAAATAGTACCAAGTCTATGTATGTTTGTGTTGTTTTGTTAAATTTAAAAGATGGTCAATTGGACATGGTGGCTGTGGTGGTTTAGATGATGAATGTCCTCTAATATCTGAGGTTATTTGCAAAGATGGCCCCATTTGTTGATGGTACTGTTTGGGCTGTGTCACTGAAGGCAGACCTCGAGAGTTTAAAGCTTGATTCACTTCAAATTCACTTTCTCTTATTTCTCACTTGTGGCTTGAGATGTGAGCTCTGAGCTATTCCTGTTGCCATGCTTGGTTCTAACTACCATATTTCCCTGCTCTAATAGTGATAGGCTCTTATCTCTCTGGAACTGTAAGTCCAAAATAAACCACTCCTTCTATAAGTTGCCTTGGTCACGATGTTTCATTACAGCAATAAAAACCCTAACAAAGAGAGTGGCTTATGTGTATAATGCCAGACCTCAGGAGACTGAAGCAGGAGGATTGCTGTCATTTTTAGGCTATCTTGTACTACCGAAAAATCCTGTTTGAACCAACAATAGTAATAATAATAATAATAATAACGTAATGACATCATTAGTTATTAAGGGCTCCTATGTGAGTGTCAGGATATATATCTTCTATTAATATTCATTCTACCATCAGCAAGGAATTTTTCTTTACTAATTTATCTTAGCATGTAGTTATTGTTCCTATAAGGCAAAGATGGGATTTATTTTAACAGGTGACACATATTACAAAATTACATGAAAGCAGCACAGTTTTCATGCCAATTGTATTATGACTCACATTACAGACTATGGGATTCTAGTCCATAGCTAATAGCACCAGCCTGAAACAATAGTAGCATGACAAACTAATGTACCAGGCTGGAGAGATGACTGAGCCATTAAGAGAACTTGTTCTTGCGGAGGACCCAGATTTGATTGCCAGTATCCACATGGTGGCTCATGCCTATCTAGAACTCTACCTTTAGTGGAGATCGAAGACCACGTCTGACCTCCATGAGCAGCAGGTACACATGAGATTTGTAGTGGTATTTCACTTGTGTTTTAATATATGAAGCTTGCCTCAAGTTCAGAGAGTAGAACAGCTGCACGGTTCAGTCTACAATTCAGGCAGTGGTCACACACATCTTTAATTCTAGTAGCCACACTAGTTTGCCATAGAAACCAGACAGTAGTGGTGCACGTCCTTAATCCCAGAACTAGAGAGGATTATAAAATGGGAGGAGACAGCTCTCAGGCTGTACTAATAATAAATGGTAGAGATTGAACTCATCTTATATATTACATATATTTATAATATTATATTTTATGAGAGATATTCTTCCTACTTAGTCTACTTGTGCTGCCATAACAAAATATTCCAGGTTAAGTGTTCTAAACAACAGACATTTGTTTTCTCACAATTATGGAAACTATAAATAAAATATCAGAGTGTAATTAGACTTGCTTTCTCCTTCAGCCTCTCTTGACTTGTAGATGACTGTTTTCTCATTGAATCCTTATACAAATTACTCCTCTGTTTATGTTCCTTCCCCCAAATATTTCTTTCTAGTAAAAATATCAGTATTCCTGCATAAAACCTCTATTATTATGACATCATTTACCCTTAATTACCTGTTTTATTTCTATTTTCAGATGCCTTTCTTATTTCTTTTATGATGTTATGATAGCACACCTGAGACTGGATAATTTATAAAGAGCAAGAATTAATTTTTTATCACCATTCTGTAGACTTTGAAGCTATGATCATAGTATCTTAGTTAGGGTTTCTATGGCTGTGAAGAGAAACCATGACCACAGCAACTAATACAAGGAAACTTTTAATTGGGGTGGCTTACACTTTCAGAGGTTTAGTCTGTTATCATCATGGTGCAACATGGTGGAGTACAGACAGACATGGTGCTGGAGAAGGAGCTGAGAGTCCTACATCTTGGTTTGCAGGCAACAGAAGTATTCTAAGACACTGGGCATGGCTTGAGCATATATGAAACCTCAAAGCCTGCCTCTAAAGTGATATACTTCCTCCAAGGCCACACTTACTTCAACAGGGCCATGTTGAAATAAGAGCAGCGGGGCTGCGTCCCCGGCACCCGGCCGCCCACATGGCTAGCTTAGCTTATGTCCCGAAATAATTACACGGAAACTGTATTCTTTTAAACACTGCTTGGCCCATTACATCTAGCCTTTTCTCGGCTAACTCTCACACCTGGACTAGCCCATTTCTAATATCCATGTAGCTCACGAGCTGGCTTACCAGGAAAGATCTTAACCTGCGTCTGCCTGGAGTGGGAGAACCATGGCGACTCACTGACTCAGCTTCTTTCTCCCAGCCTTCTGTTCTGTTTACTCCACCCACCTAAGGGTTAGCCTATCAAGGGGCCTAGGCAGTTTCTTTATTCCTTAACCAATGAAATCAACAGATTGATATATGATACTCCCACATCAGGGCCACACCTCCTAAAAATGCTGCGTCCTTTAGAGGCCATTTTCTTTCAAACAACCACACATGTCAACAGCAGCTGTGTCTTTGTATGATGGTACTTTATTACGTCATCCTCAAGATCATTTCATCTTCACAGGGTAAAAAAAAATAGGAGAGGGAAATCATTTCCACATATTTTCTTTTTTGGTTGCTATTTGATTGTTTGTATGAGACATTGTTTCAATATGCAGCCAGGCTAGTCTTAAACTCCTGCCTAAGGCTCCCAGGTACTAAGATCACAAGTGTGTATCACGATACCTAGCTCCCAAACCATTTCACAGTATCATCATTATTATTATTCCTTCATAAGGGCCAACTACTGAGGATGTAAACATTTTCCAAAAGGCTCATTTTCAAACATTGCTTCACTAGGTGTTAAATTTCTCACACATGCAGCTTTGGAGGTGAGAAAACACTGGACCTGAAGATGTGATTTAATGGTAAAGAGTACTTCCATAGGACCCACCCATGTTTGATCCCCACCATCCACATGACAGCTAACAACTGTGTCAAACTCCAATTCCCGGTGATCTGACTAGCTCTTCTAACCTCTGAGGGCAACAGGCACATACACCATACACAGAAACACATACAGGCAAACACACTGATATGTATAAAAAATAAGCAAAAATCTTTAAAAATGTTCCTGTCATAGCAAAGTATGGGGTTTCCACATGGGAACTTTGAAAGAACACAATACAGTTAATATTATCACTCTGATTCTACTGAGATTCAGTCTTATAATAAAACAAGGTAATATGTGACCATGTGTTCATAAGGCTATGTTTAACTTTGAAAAGACTATCCTTATCCCAATGAAATGATAAGCCTCCTTATACCTATTGAAGAGAAAACCAAGCAGTATTTTATGTAACTGACCTTATAAAAATAGTCCTTCAAGAAGAACAAAAAGGAGCAGGTCAGATATCGACAGATGGAGCCTGACATGACTTGCAGTTGAAAGGTTGACATTTTAGTCAATGTAAAAATCAATTATCAGATGAAATACTTGTTTTGTATTTGTTCTAGTGACTATTTCTTGATTCCAATTTCATAGACTGGTTATTACATTATATTTTTATATAAATCACTTGCTTTCTTTTCATTCAGTTTCTTACTTAAACTTCCCCTGTTTTAGGCTTATTTCTTAGGTAACAGGCAGACCAGTTAAGGGTGTCAAACATTAGACTGCTTCTGGCATTTCCTGCAAGAGAGAGGCCCTGTAAAAAGGCCTTCCAAGCCCACATAAGAATTCTCTCAGACAATAGTAAGAGAAGTAGAATGACAAATGCCATTGTTGGTGATTTTTAAGTGTCCTTGCAGTTACAGTCCCTGCTTTGGGGTCCTGGATCTGTATTAATTCTGATGTCTGCTGTATGGGAGCTGATTTTGGGCTACATTTCCCTCACAATGGGACAGAATATAAAGAATCACAGAAGGTGCACTACATTTGTTTCTTTCTGCAAACTGCTTGGCTTGTCATTCTGTCAGAAAAAGAAATTAGGAATGTCTGACATCATATTCTTCATTGTCAGCTTGATAGATTGTCCTGCACACCTCAAAATCTTTGTCGAATTACTTCCTTCCACCTTCTCTTTGTTATAGCATTTTTGGAGGATATAACACTAACACATCTCCAATGTCTGCCCATGACTTTCTCCACATTAAATGTTGCCTTTCCTTCACCTAGTCTCATTTTTCAGATATCCCATAGGTTTCTATGAGCAAGAAAGCTGGAATGAATCCACCGTGTTGGCACCGATGAACCAGGCTGCCTCTATTTTAGGATTGAAAGCTATCTTAGAGTAAAAACAAATGAGGTTCATTCCTGTTGTTTAAAAAGAAACAGTTTCTGTCCCTCAAGGACTAGGTTATGACCCACCTATAACCTTAACTACAAATGGTTCTGCTCTGCCTGTTCCAGGAAATGGCAGTTGTGTCTTTGTTTCGAAACCATCTTGCACAACCCTACCTTTGTTTCCAAAGGTTGTTATGACTACCTTGTCATAACCACCTTGCAATCATATCTTTGTTTCTGGAGGACATTACAACTAACTTGTTATCCTTATGTTCTAGTCCTGTAACCCTGCCTATTTGGCCTGCCAAATCTCCCATTAGAAAACCCCCTAAAAGGCTGACTTCTGGGAACACTGCCTTAGGGGCAGGCAACCCATGGGTATGAATAAACAAATTTGCTTTAATTAATTGCTTGCTTCAATTAATTTGGTTAAGATGATTTGGGTCAATGGTATTTCTCCTCAAACCTTTGAGATTAATCTTAGCTGCATCCTAGTCATATTGCCTTCTAGAATTTCTCCTACAGAGATTCTAATGCAGAGGGAAGATATTATTTTAGAGTGGATATTTATACCTAATAAACCAAGTAAAAAATTAAAAACGTATGTGGAAAAAGTCTCTGAATTAATTATAAAAGGTAAGCTGAGACTTCGTCAATTAGCAGGTATAGACCCAGCAAAAATTATAGTGCCTTTTACTACTGAAGAAATAAAAAAGTTATGGGAAGACAATGAACCGTGGCAAAGAGCTTGTGCTAATTTTTTGGGAGAAATTAATAGCAACTATCCCAAAAG
>NW_004949140.1:2082159-2093194 GCF_000317375.1 Microtus ochrogaster
GCTAATGAGAAAGGAACGACAGCAGCAGAAAGACACTCCCTTGGCTCTGGGAAAAACTTTCAACCTCCATCAAGAATGAATGACATGGTGCCTTATGTTTTTGCCCAGAAAGGAACTGATTTTGTTTCCCAGCTATCCCCAGGTTTAAGGTACTGTTATTTCGTAGCTTTTGCCATTTTAACGGAGCTCTCTTAAAGGATTGAAATGCCTTAAATACCAAGAGAATGAGTCTCTATTTGTAAAATTGCATAGAGGAATGTGCAGATGTGCAGGTAATTTTTTTTTTTTTACTATCAGCGTCCTTCCATTTAGGAGTAGCCTCTGACTCCAGCAGTTAACAAGGGAACAGAGGCATTTGTAATAATGATATCCTCAGTTTCTATGGTCTAACATTTCTCTCAAGCCATGACTTTATTCTTTACAGATTTCTTGGTTCAATTAAAGGGATGAGAGTTTTGAAAGATGCAAAGGTATTTGAATTCCTTTTGCCAGTCCTTTAAGGACTCCAAATGCGAACAATCTTGTGCCAATGCAAATACACAACTCTCGACTAAAAGGGAATAGGAGATGATTTAATCTGAAGCCAAAATACGAATGACCATGGTCTGCAAAAACACAGGTCTAGGTTACCAGTTCAATGATTTCCAACATGGAAGTAGTTTGTGGAGTTTTATAGTAACAGAACAAAGGAAGTTATAAATCAAGGCATCTTAATAATACATTGGTGGAAAAATCAGAGAGCTAGATTACTGTAAGATGTGATGGCGATCTCGGCTCCAGGGTTCACATATTATCTGATAGCATTCTTGGCCCTTCCACTGGTAGAGGATAGGGTTTTGTTAGTACATTCTACATGTTTTTGTCTGTTTATCAGTACATTAGATCTGACAAGGAGGTAGGCAAGGAATGAGTATTTATTAGGTTAAAGATTGACAAAGAAAACGTGTAATTAGCCTCTGAAACATCAGCATTCCAAACTCTGCCATCATTAAAGTTTTAATCAGCAGGCCTCTGAAGATCCAGCTTCTTTTCAGGCATTCTCATTCACACTTGTATAAAAAAAGTGCTAACAATGTCACCTTTAAAAAAATGGGTATGACTGTGTCATACTGAACCATTTATCCCTTACTAGGTAATTTAAGTCAAATAACTATTGTGATAAAGAAAATATGATGTGACAAATTGCTAATTTAGATTGAACAAAATTATTTTGAGACATAGTTTTACTCTGTACCTCCAGTTGGCCGGAAACTAGCTATTTAGTTCAGGGTGACCTTGAATTTACAGTGATTTTCCTGGCCCTGTGTTCTAACTGCCAGGAGCACACCTGTGGCCACCATGCCTGACTGTATTCTTTGATTTTTAAGTATTTTTGATATCCTCTGGTTACAAATATTCACTCTCTTTGATAGGAGAGGAAATTGAGGTCTACACAGGTGAAGGGCTTGCCCAATGCTGCAAAGCTTAGTAAGTTGCAGAATTACAATTAGAACCAAGGTTTTGTGACAGTTCAGTGTATTTTCTCTCCGTCTTGAATTACGTGTTAAAACCTTTTAGCTTTTCCCTGACCTTTCAGTTGTCAGACTCTTGACTAATAACTGGGTAAGGACATGAGGATTACTAAGAGCCATCTGCGACAAGGCTACCGAGGTATCTTCATCTCTAGCAAATGACACCATCAACTTCTGTATTTTTCTAATTCTGCAGTTTTTGGAGCATAGTTTACAGATGACATAGATTCCTGTCTCTGTGTCCCCACTCCGGCTCTGCTAGAGACTGAAGTTTCTGTTTGCATCTTTCGGACCCCTGTCTGCATGTCCTACTCCAACCCTGCTGCAGACTGAAGTTCCTGTGTGGATTGTCTTGATTCTCTTCCCTGATCTAACTATGGATATATTTCAGCCCATATGAAAACTAACCCTTAAGTTCTTTAAATAGGGTTCATTTTATAGGAAGATGCAATATACCATGGGCCTTTTTCTATTTGTCTTCTTATTCTCTGTGTTCAGTTTCTAACCCAAGGCTTATTTTTGGTGAATCTGGATCCTCTACTTACTAATTCTAGAGCTAGGAATTTTCTGGTAAATTCTCAAACTTCCTTTTCTCTCCGTGTAGTAGCTAATCTTGTTATACTCCTGTGCTGGTTAGTGTTTTGTCAGCTTGACACAGCTGGAGTCATCAGGGCAGAGGGAACCTCAGCTGGGAGGGGCCCCCGTTAGATTAACCTGTGGAGCATTTTCTCAGTTGATGTTGTTGTGGGAGGGCCCAGCTCACTGTGGGTGGTGCCTCCGCTGGGTTAGATGCTCCTGGGAAAGAGAATGAGCAAGCCAGTTTGAAGCCTCTGCTGGAATTTCTGACTTCAGGTTCCTGCCTTAAGTGCTGACTTCCCTTGGTGATGGATTATAATGTACAAGCCAAAAGAAACCCTTCCTTCCCCCAAGTGGGTTTTGATTAGTGTTTTATCATAGCAATAAAAAAAAACCCAAACTAGAACAGTTCATGATAAGATTTCTAAGAGACCATTAAAGACATTTAACAACCCCAGAGCCAGGCAGACAATTTAAAAAAGTACATTGCTGGTGATATAAACCACAACCCTCACCTCAAAGAAATTACTCTTGAATCAAACACTGAGTGACCATGGCCTGGGAACACAGATTCAATTTATTCCAAATTCCATATTCCAACATGACAGAAGTTTCATAAAATGTATATAGTAATAGATAGGTGGGTGACAGCAAAGTGGGAAAAATCTCAGCTAAAGGCATCAGATGCTACCAGACAACATCCATAACCAGGCATGCCATTAACAACAGAGTCTAGAGCAGAATCCAGATCTACTGATGGAGGCTAGAGGTCTGTTTATACATTCCAAAGGATTTACCTAAGTTGCAACGATGTTAAGAACACATAGAGATGAACAGTAAATTGAGGATTCATGAGGGCTAAGATAACCAAGAGAATTTGTAATTAGGTTCTGGACTTTCAACATTCCAACTTTTCCAAGATCATTGAAATTTTTCTAACCCACTGATCAGCCTTTGTAGGAATAGCTTCCTTCTGAACTTTAATTCACAGTGTTCAAGGGAATAGCACACATTATCACTCAGTTTGGTGGAACACTCCTGCAAGCAAATGTAAGGTGGGAAGGAGTGGCAATAGAATCCTGAATTCAAGGTTGATTGAGCCACTATGGGATCTGGGGCTATTCGGAGCAACTTTGAGAGAACCTGTTTTAAAATGAAAAGCAAAAGGGCTCTTTGGTAGAGCTTTTGCCTAACATGATGAGGTCATGGGCACAGTGCCAAGAACTACCAAAAACAAAAACAAAAATGCAAGAAACAAGCTATTTTTCTGGCAAAGTGTGGTGGCCAAGGTCTGTAATTCCAGCATTCAGAGGTTGAAGCAGGAGGACCATAAGTTTGAGGCTAGCCTGGACTAGATAATGAATTCCTGGGCAGTGTTGGTTCCATAGCAAGACCCTGATAGCAAGACCCTGTCTAAAGTAAATAGATCGGAAGAAAAACAAGAAAAAGCAGGAAATATGGTCTACAGTTGGAACTGAAGTCTTAACATGATCAAAGACGGACTGGTAGAGGTTTTCAGAATAGCTTACAGATGACACTATTATTTTTCCATGGCAGCCCAGCCAGACACCAGCAAGACTTAGTGAAACTTAAGACACTAGCAACAATATTTCACTGTCTGATTCTTAGAAACAGCAAACTGTAAGCAAAAATTATGTGCCATTAACATGATTAGAAAAAGAACACCTCTTGCCTTGGTCTGTTTTGTTGCCAACAGCTGGTGGTCAGCACTAATGAGGGTGGCTTGGGGGTGGCGCTACTGTTACTCGAGTGGCTAGGGTCAGAGCCTGAGCCCTGCCAGTCCTAATAGGCACCTGCTCTCAATAGGCCAATTAAACAGAAAGTAAGAGTGAAAAGCAGAAAAAAAGAAGTTTATTCAGTGAGGCCACATTGAGAGGGGAACAAAGAGGTCTAGCGAACCACCGCTTCAAGGTTTTGACAAGAGGTTTCGATTTAAATGGAGGGCAAGAGGTGTGCAAAACTAAGTAGTCAGTAGGCGCTGATCAAGGTACGGCCCGGCCCATCGTTAGTGTCTCCTCCAAGGTGGCCTGACAGGTTGTCAGAACTGTGTGACATGTCTTTCCAGGAGACGAGTCTCCCATTTGGCTAGCATTGGAGCCTGAGCCTCTTCTTTCTCTCAGCGTGAGATTCCTGGGGACATTCCAGTCCCTTGATGGAGCATTGTCTCAATAGTTTGATAGCCAAAGAAAGGGGTCTGAGGGTCTCTTTAGAATATCTTCATTCCTGCCAAGGCAATTCATCTGCTGAGGGAGCTGGCCTGGGAGAGTTTGAGATGAGAAGAAGCAGAAGTGTCTCGTGAAACATCCCAGTCCGTGTATATACAAATCACTTCGCATTATGAAAATCACATCTCTGGAATCCAATTAGACTCCCAAAAGTAAGCAATAACTTCCCATCATTGTGCTTTCTGCCTCTTGAATACTTTTCTTTAAAAGATGAGAGAGTGCTATTATGTTCCCCAGCATGTCCTATTGGAGCATAAAAAGGGGAACAAACAAACAGGCTCTCGCTGAGGTAAAAACAACCCTCTCAGACTTCAGTACATGAGTATTTTCACTTAACACCTATTTCTTAGTCTGGGATGGAGGCTAAAGAGGTGTGGCCAAGGATTGTTCATTTATTCATACACAGCAGTTCATTCAAAATAGATTCTACTCATTTATCACTGGTTCAACAAATATTGGAATGCTTTTAGTTTATCATATGCTGTATTTGGCATTGAAGGAATACACGCAAATCGATTTGGTTGTTTTTTAAAAAAAGACATGGAAAGTATTAGGAGGATATAGGATCCAAGGAGCTCGTGAGAAATGAGTAGCATGGTTGTGGAAGGCTGCCATGAGAACTTCATAAAAATAAGTTAGGGAGAAAACATGTCCATGCAAAGGGAAGACATATGAATGATAGTACTAAATATGAATGAGTCCAGTCGGTTGGCAAGAGTGAAAAGATGCACATGACCATATCATACAGAGTCATATAGACCAGAAAACAGTTTTCTTTTTGGTTTGTTATCTCTGGACCACATTCCTCTGTAAGCTCTCCTTCCCACACTATCCAGGCATTGATGTCTTTCTACCCTTCTCTTGGCTTTCTGTTCCACAAACCCCATTTCAGAGGAGAGCATCAGCACAGACAATGAGTAAAGGACTTGGCAACCATATTTAGGAGCCATCCCAAAATTCAGCAGTGATTCTTTTAGGACAGAAGACTAAAAATACTAAATGTCATTGGAAATAACCTGAGGGACTATTACTGTCAAGAACTGGAACCCTCGGGGCTGAGAGATTACTATGTTTGCAGATGGTCTCCATTTACTTCCTAGCACCCACATGGAATTTTATGTTGTAGAAGGAGTGGCGAGCTACATCCTGTTGCCTGGCTAGCTTAACCCCTGAAATAACCACACAGAAATTGTATTAATTAAATCACCGCCTGGCCCACTATTTCTAGCCTCTTATTGGCTAACTTTCACATATTAGTTCAACCCATCTCCATTAATGTGTATCGCCACTTGACTGTGGCTTACTGGCATGAGTCTAACCAACGTCTGTCTAGGGCAGGAATACCATGACATCTGCATCACTGCCTTCTTCCCAGCATTCTGTTCTGTCTACTACACCTATCTAAGTTCTGCCCTATCAAAAGGCTGAGGCAGTTTCTTTATTCAACCAATGAAAGCAATAGATAGTCAGAAGGACCTCCTACACCAGTTTTACAGTCCTCTGAAACTTCAGTTGCAAGGGATCTGAGACTATGTCTGATCTCCGTGGACTTCCGCATGTCCATGCTGCCAGGCACACAAAATAAAATAATTTTTTTCTAGTTTTTAAGATTGATTTTATTGAGCTATACATTTTTTTTCTGCTCCCCTCCCTTCCTCTCTCCTCCCCTTCAACCCTCTCCCATGGTCCCCATGCTTCCAATTTACTCAGGAGATCTTGTCTTTTTCTACTTCCCATGCGGATTAGATCCAAGTATGTCTCTCTTAGGGTCCTGTTTGTTGTCTGAGTTCTCTGGAATTGTGATTTGTATGCTGGTTTTCTTTGCTTTGTGTCTAAAAGCCACTTATGAGTAAGTACATATGATATTTGTCTTTCTGGGTTTGGGTTACCTTACTCAATATGATGTTTTCTAGATCCATACATTTGCCTGCAAATTTCAAGATGTTATTTTTTCTGCTGTGTAGTACTCCATTGTGTAAATGTACCACATTTTCCTTATCCATTCTTTAGTCAAGGGGCAGTTAGGTTGTTTCCAGGTTCTGGCTATGACAAACAACGCTGTTATGTACATAGTTGAGCACATGTCCTTATTGTATGATTGAGCATCCTTTGGGTATATACCCAAAAGTGGTATTGCTGGGTCTTGAGGAAGGTCATTTCCTAATTTTCTGAGAAATCGCCACACTGACATCCAAAAGGGCTGTACCAATTTGCATTTGCACCAACAATGCAGGAGTGTTCCCTTTTACTCCACAACCTCTCCATCATAAGTTGTCATCAGTGTTTTTGATCTTGGCCATTCTTACAGGTATAAGATGAAATATCAGAGTTGTTTTGATCTGCATTTTTCTGATGGCTAAGGATGTTGAGCATTTCCTTAAGTGTCTTTCAGCCATTTTAGATTCCTGTGTTGAGAGTTCTCTGTTTAGGTCTTTATTCCATTTTTTATTGAATTATTTGGTTGTTTTTTAATGACCAATTTCTTGAGTTCTTTGTATAGTTTGGAGGTCAGCCCTCTGTTCAACGTGGGGTTGGTGAAGATCTTTTCCCATTCTGTATGCTGTTGTTTTGTCTTGTTGACCATGTCCTTTGCTTTACAGAAGCTTTTCAGTTTCAGGAGGTCCCATTTATTAATTGTTTCTCTCTTTGTCTGTGCTACTGGGGTTACATTTAGGAAGTGGTCTCCTGTGCCAATGTATTCAAGTGTACTTACCACTTTCTCTTCTGTGAGGTTCACTGTGGCTGGCTTTATGTTGAAGTCTTTGATCCATTTGGACTTGAGTTTTGTGCATGGCTATAGACATGGATCTATTTTCATTCTTCTACATGTTGATATCCAGTTATACCAGCACCATTTGTTAACTATGCTTTCTTTAATAAAGAACTGGAGAGACATTTCAGCTCTTGAGAGCGCTGAGTGCTTTTTCAGACTGCTAACACCCGTGGAAGCTTCTGATCATACACTCTACATAGCAGACTCCTCTGTCACCTACCACTTCAGGACTGCAAGCAAACTGGCCTGTGGATGGAATCTTCCATCCCTAAATCTCCTCCTTTTTCTTTCTTATAAGACCCCAGACCTTCTCTGCCTTGTGCACTCAGTCCCTACTTCCTTGGAGAGACTGATGGCTTCAGTAGTTCTGAACAATTCTGCTTGTGAAGATGCCCGTCTGTTTCCCTTGATTTTCATGCCACCTTCATCAATACCCTT
Organism: Microtus ochrogaster; assembly: GCF_000317375.1. NCBI lineage: Eukaryota > Metazoa > Chordata > Mammalia > Rodentia > Cricetidae > Microtus > Microtus ochrogaster. Next base: position 2,089,704 of record NW_004949140.1, read on the forward strand.
TGAACTCTCTCTGGGTGACATCTCTCCCCACTTGCCCATCTATCTCTTTTCTGAAACCCATACAAGGGAGAGCATGGCTGCTTGCCTAGCTTACCAGTGCTCGGCGGCCACCACTGATGACTTAAAACCTCTGGGGTTTTAGTATGCCATGGAAACCAATTTGCATCTTTGTCCTCATCTTCTCCCTTCCTCATTTTGACCTCCAGTGCACAGCCCCTTCCCCATTAGTCTACTCGACCACATACAATATAAACCCACTGAAAAGTCAAGGCCTGCCAGCGTATACAGGTACCCGGGCTCTCTCTGGAACTCCTGAGTTCCTCAGCTTTTGCCCTTGGCTTTTGCTGCCTGACTTCCACAAGCACAGGATGAAGTTTTATGCAAATTAGGCTCATTCTTCCTGCCACTCTCTGAGCCTAGGTATGACTTGGGGAACTGTTGTAGACGCTCTCTATTTCACCTTTCAAGATGGGTTCCAAATTGTGCTCAACAATACCCCTTTGACAGGCCAAAAATAAAGCCTCAAAACTTTCGGTTTGCCAACGTCAGACCTGCTATTCTTATGTGGCTCTCTGTTCAGATTAGGCCCCAGTATCACCAAGATAATGGTGAAGCCTGGCCTAAATGTAGGACTTTTGCCTTCCAAATCTATACCAACTTAGATAACTTCACCAGACAAAACAGTCAGAGGTCTGATGTATTTCCCCGCCTTCAAGTTCCTCTTCTATCCTTTATTCTTCCACTTCTGCACTTGAGGCTTTTCCAGCTCAAACATCTAAACCAAATTCTCTCACCTCCACCTCAGGTGGTAATCTGTCTGATAGAAGTCCCTCCCTATCAAAGCACAGCATCTCAAATTATCTTAGCAAAATTTTCTCTTCTCTTTAGGCTGAGATGCTGGCTGTGGGTGGGATTTTCCCTTTACACTCCAGACTCACTCATGTCTATCCCCCAAACCTCTGTCCTGGGTCAGGCTGGCCCATTGACTTTGTAACAAGGAAAAGGAGAGAAAAATAGGCCAATTCTTCCCCCATCCTGGAGATGAGCTGATACCATTCCTCAGGAAGCTACGCTTGGGTAACTTTTGTTTTTACATCCTGTACTCAGTACCAAATTGGCCTACAAGTAAATGCTCATGTAAACTAAAGATCTATCTGTGTGTGTATTTGTCAGCTATGAAACACTGTCTCTTCATGGAAGAGTACTTCTCGCAGCTATAATCTGTCTTTCATGTTCCCCAATTAAAGAGAGCTGCCAGATACTCTATTATCAAACTTACAGGTTTGGGAATTATTGAGGATAATCAATTGGTGTTCTTGGGACATTGCTAGAAATGGAGGGGGGAGGACCTTGGACTTTCCACAGGGCAGGGAACCCTGACTGCTCTTCGGACTGGAGAGGGAGGGGGAGAGGAGTGGGAGGAGGGGGAGGGAAATGGGAGGCTGGGAGGAGGCAATTTTTTTTTCAATAAAAAAGAAAATCCTATAAAAGGACCCAATAGTATTGAGTCTATTTATCTTTTAAATTGCCAATTAAGATATTGTCTTTAACTGACTTCTTTTACAAAGATTCCAGGTGCTTGTTCCTTATGCAGGAGCCTGATATAAAGAAACGGATCTCTGGTCCATGGTCCAGTTAGTTGTACAATTACATTTCACTTTACTAAGTGAAACTTATGTTAATTATTGTCTTATTGTTTTTCCTCCTTAACTTTATCACTTAATGTTCCCAACAAGGTTACAATAAAGAGACCCAATGGCCAATTTGGAGCTTACACTGGTCAATGAAAAATGTCTCCAGCTCTTCTACCAAACCAATGACCTTGCATCCTGTAATTGACAACAGTGACAAAAAGCAGTTTTGCTAACAGCTATGATACAGCCTGTCAAGGATTTTATGGATAGGTTTCTTCCATGTTCTCTTCCTTTAGTAAGGGCAAATCTTCCCTGACAATTTCCTAGCTACATTCTAAGCAAGAATTATAATAGTACTAAGAGTCTCCGTTTTTGTATGTTATAGGTGCTGTCCCATTCATGTAACATGCCCTAAGGATGCACACTGCCATCACATGGCTATCTTATGGTCTGGATCTTTGCCATCTGTTAAATTTTATTGAGGCCCGCTAGGTCAACCTTCCTCCAAGGAAATCTAATTGCTGCCCTTTCTACATTGCTCCTTTTATCAGATTGAAACAGTTAAGGGAGATCTGAGCCCCAAAGCCCCTCAAAGTAATTTGAGTGACCTCTGATAAAAGTGACTAGTGGGCTATCCAATTCACCCCTTTTTTTGCCACATTAGGCTTTTTTTCCCCACAACTCAGAACTTAAACAACTGGACTGAGGGCTTCTTTGCATCACTTAACCTCTCTGCCCAACCAGATCTCAGAAAACCTTCAACTTTCAGGTCTGCTTAATCCTTCAGGACTGGCTTGATTCTTCGGCTGCTGTGCTATCCCAAAACTAAGGACTAGCTCTCCTGACTACTGCCAAGGATGGGCTCTGTGCCCACCCTTCTTCAGGGACAATGCTGCTTCCGCACCCACAAATCCAAGCTGGTTCAAGATGGGGGCCCAAAGATGCAGGGACCAGACAAAAATTCAATGACAAGCCTCCTATGTATGGACTTTCGGGTCCCTCCCATGGATCTCTTCTTTCCTCCTTATTAATCTCATAGTTAGATTTTTACCCTGTTTTTTAAATGTAGGCGTACTGGACCCACCTCCCTTGAAATAACCAGGCTTCCCCTGTACCGGAATTAGAATGTTCCAGTGTAAGCACGCCTGGAAGTGCAGCAGCTCCATTTGCTCTCCATAAATGTGCTGGAAGACATTGTGGCTGCCATGGAGGAGCTCTGGGTGCAAGGAACCTTCATTGTTTTCACCCCAGACCAGATGCGATTCTTCACTGCCATCCTCTGTTTTTTTCCTATTCCTTCCTTCAAGGCTGTGCAGCAACACCCCCCACCCCATGCTGCTGCTAGCCTATTTTGGTGTAGTGCTCCCGGCACACCACGATAATCACCATGAACAAATGGCCCTAAAAGGCAAATCTTCCCCTAGCATACTTTTACACTGCTTGTGCTACGATCCTTGGCTTTGTACACCACTACCCTGGCTTCACCCCCGGTAGGGTGCCCCTCCATCTCTAACCTGTCAAAGAGAAATTTCCTTTCCACTACCCGTATCACACCCATCATTATCCTTCTATGAGCTCAATTCTTACCTCTCCCCTTAATCACCACACTAGAAAGCTGGGTACTTCTCTTAAATAGAAGTCACCAGCTCTTAAAGGTGGTCAGTTCCACTTACTCATCCTGCTGATGAACGTGTCTGTCTACTAAGGTCCAGCATTCCTGGGTTGATCCAGCCTCCTGGTGATGGATCCACACCCTTCTTAACCTATATCTTTACATATTGACAGATCCCTCCCTAGACCTATGTCCCCATAACAGACCTCCCAAGATGACTCTGCTTTCTCCAACCTCTTTTTTTT
>NW_004949140.1:2093558-2098516 GCF_000317375.1 Microtus ochrogaster
TCCTCTTCCCCTTCCACAATCCTGAATGTTGAGCTATGGCTGTCCTCCAGCTTATCAACTCTACTGGCATCCGCCACACACCCCTGCCAAATACCCAGAGCCCTTCCAGACACAATATGAATCTTTCACACCCTCTCTGGAGCCTGGAGATATGGACATCTGCCTCTTCTCACTGCCTTCTATGTCTCTCGCTTCCATTCCTGCCACTCCCCCTTCTTGGGTAATCTCTCAGTTTTACTCTGTAACCACATCAGCCGTTTTCAGCCCTCTAATTTTTTTTTGAGGTCTGTCTAAGAGTGTGTGAAGGCAACCACACAATCCACCAAAGCTGATCAAGTTAAAAACACTCCTGCAACAATGAAGTCAACTAGGCCTATGCCCCTTGGATTCTGGGGACAGCGCCTAGGCCCTCTTTCATTGGTCCCTTTCTGCAGGAAGCAGCCAATGAGATACTACAGCCCCCATTTATATGTCCTCATTGCCTGGAATAAAGGGTTAATAGCCTGAGGGCTTCAGGTGGACTGAGAAGCCCTAGACAGGGGGTTGACTTGACTGATAACACCCATGGAAAGTTTTGATAAGGAGTTCTACATAGCAGAACCCATGGTTATTGACTACTTCAAGACTACAGAACTGACCTGGGGACAGAATCTTCCATCCCCAAAGTTCCCCCTTTTCTGTCTTATAAAACCCCAAACCCCTGTGTCATGTGAGCTCTTTCTCCACTTCTGAAGACAGACTGTGGTCCTTCAGTTGTTCTGATTATAAGAACAATTCTGTTTCTGGAGATGCCTCCCTGCTTACTTTTACTTCCAAGTCGCTGACATTAATTCCAGGCTAACACCAAACACTCATGCAAAATGCCCAGTTGACTGGAATATTTCTGTAATCCCAGCACTGTGGGAGTGGACAAAAGGATCCCTGGAATTTGCTGGCCAACTAACATTACAAAAACCCATGAACCCAGTGGAAAGCCCTGTCTTAAAACTAAGATGGAGAGAGAAAGAATGTAGAGTTGGGTACATGGGGAAAATATGGGAGGAGTTGGGGGGGAGAAGCATGGTCAGACTACATTGTATGAAAATATTTTTCAATTAAAAAAGAAAAAGAAACAGGTAAGATGGAAAGCAATTGAGAAAGACACTCAATATGGATCTCTGGTCACCACATGCATGTACATGTATACACACACACAGGGTGTGGGGAGTTCAAGCCATTTTCTTTGAATCATGCTATTCTTTGAAGGCAACTCCGCTAAACATTCTTGGAGAGGGCACAGAGGAGTCCTCTGAATTCAGACTTACCTGAAAACAGGCTTCTAGAAAATTTTGCTTAACGTTTCAGTATCTGTGATTAAAAAAGGTCTTTGGGGGCCATTTTGAGAAGTTACCGTACTTATTGGAAAAAGGCAGAATGATATGTTTAGGAAAGAAGTCCAGAGTGCTCAAAGCAGGATTTACTCGCACGAATGGACTTTAAACTTCCTTTATGGCAGGATTGGAGGGTTCCTCTGCAGAACAAATGCCTTCCTACCCTGCAGCAGAAGCATGATATTCAAGAAACCAACTAAGTCATTGCAAGTTCGTCCACTGGAAGCCAATTCCCAGAAAATGATCTCACAGAGTGATTAATGGGCCATGTCATTAATTGACCGATTTTTTTTTAAAGAAGAGTTTTGTTGTGCCTTGCTGTAGCCATCTTGCAGCCTGTGTGAGGTAGGGGAAGGAAAGGGGGGAGTGACAGGGAAATTGTGCCCTTTTAAGATAATAGCATACCTCTTCTTCCTCCGAAATCATCTGATTATTGATTCACCAATGCTTTATTTTAATTAACTTCTTTGCAACTTTTTGAAAGCTAATTTATTCTGTATGGGATATGTGTTATTCAGGAGAAGACAGGCTATGTGGCAATAACTAATTAACCTCCAAGTCCCAGTGTCCTAAACTAACTGCTTATGTGCCATGGCTATTAATACAGCCCGAGCCTCAGAAGGAATTTCTGTCCTGAAAAGTTACTTCCAGACACAAGTTTCTAGAAGATGAGCCCTGGTGAGTAAAGGTGAACCTTCTTTTTTTTGGTTTTTGTTTCAGTTTTTTTAACAACATTTTTTATTTTTGAAATGAAAATATAATTGGATCATTTATGACCTTTCTTCCCCTCTCTCCAACCCCTCCCATTTATACGTACTTGTTATCTTTCAAATTCATATTTATATATGTATATATAAATAAATTCATACATATATAAAGTCATATATAAAAATAAATTAATATATATTCCTAAATGCATAATTACAACCTGCACAGTCTGTGAAATGTTGCTTATACTTATATATGATCTCATGGCTGACCACATTGAAACTGTGTAGCCAATGGAAGGGCTTTTCCCTGGGAAAGTACAGTTCTTCTGTTCTCATCATTTCTCAGTTGCCTGTAGTGCTTGGAGTAGGGTTGATGCCCTTGGAACTTTCCCCCTTCCTTTTAGTTTGTTCTTTTTTGTCATCCTTGTTAAAGCCCTGTTTAGGTAGTCATTTTGATGACATTTCCTGGGTGTAGCTTCTCTGACATGTCTAAGAGTCAAAATCTCACAGTCTAATTCCTCTGGCTCCAACATTCTTTCCATCCCATCATCTGCAATGGTTCCTGAGCCTTGGGTACAGGAGTTGTATTATAGGTATGTTAATTGGGACTAGACACTGCGTGATCTCTTGCTCACTGCATTTTGATCAGTTGTGATTTTCTGCAATGGTCTCTGTTGGTTTTGGGGGACAAACTCTTGCTTTGTAGCCCCAGATGTACTGGGATTAGGTGTGAAGACCACAATGACCTTAACTTACAGAAACCTTCCTGCCTCTGCCTCCCTAGTGCTTGGATTGAAGGCATGAGCCACCAATTAGCCAACCTACCATCTTCCAAGTGCATGATTTGGGACACACACTAGAACAGGGGAGGAGACTAAAGACCACAAATGCCATTTAACCACTTTGATCATCATTTTATGCTTCATTAGTTAGGTCTTAGTCCTAGTTCTCTACTTAATATGGGGTGGCTAGCTTTGTATAATAGGAAGGAGGAGCAGGAATTGGCTACAGACAAGAACTTAGAATATCTGTCTGTGTGGGATGTACTTACCAGCTTAGAGATATTTTTAGAATTGCAGCAGTGTTTTGCTGAAGCATGAGATGAGGTGTGAACAAAGACTAGAATGTGAGTTAGTGACTTTGGCAGACCCCCCTACTCCACAGACACACACACACACACACATGCACTCCACAGACATATACACACACACACTACACACACACACACACACACACACACACACACACACACACACACACACACACACACACACACACACACACACCACAGCAGCAGTCAAAAGGGCAGGAAGACAGAAGAATAGCTCTGATCTGTAACTAGAATGATAGGTTTTGATGAATTCATTTTATTGTGAAATTAATTTCAGAGAATAGACTTTGGGTGGATTAACCTTAAGCTCGAGATTCTTAATTATCTCTCTGTGTGTTTTTAATGTTGCTTGAGAAGCGATAGATGATTTTATCAGACATTTAAGAATGCTTTATTTCAAAAGAGGGAAAGAGGAGAAAGTGATGGGGAAAGAGAGGGAAAGAGAGAGATTGAGCATCTAGAGTTAGGAATGTTTTGGCTCTGGCTCCCAGTAAGGGGAAGAGAAGAATTCTAAGATTACCAGAAGGAAAACATAGTTTTGATGGTTCTAACCCTATCCTGTGTGAGAAAAAGAAAACTATGTCTTCCCTGAGCTTCTCTTGCGATTTTTTTGCTGGGAGTAAACACTCAGAAACATTTTCTTATTTGATGTCAGTTGATAATAAACTAAGATAATGGTTATTTTTCAAAAACCAAAAGTATATTTCTTCATAATATATTTGAAAGAGATCATGCAATCCCTCCCATGTTTGGATAAAGATTTAAACTAATCTGTAGAGCTGAATCCTCCCTAAATCTATTTTCTAGTTTAGACCATATGAAGTGCCAAGGAAAAAGTTCAAGCTTTTATTCTTCTCTCACTGGTTGTATCTATACTTTTTGGTAAAGATGAAGGAAGAGCCTAATTCTAAATTGAGGGATGTATGCCCATAGAAATTTCCATGGCTAGGTAACCAAAATAATTTCTATGAAAACCAGGGAGTCCAACTTCCTACCTATTGTGTATCTATCCTTTTAAAGTTATTTGTTTCCATTTTCACTGATACATAGAAATGTAAGCACTGTACATACTAATGGGACTTCATCTAAAGTTCAATGAGTATACATATATATTGTATGTTTAAGTCAGGTTAAACATATTTCCAATTTTATTATTATTATAGACTTTTTAATGCTTTATGTCTAAAAGCCACTTATGAGTGAGTACATATAATATTTGCCTTTCTGGGTCTGGTTTATCTCAGTCAATATGATGTCTTCTACAGCCATCCTTTTGCCTGCAAATTTCAAGATGTCCTTATTTTTTCTGCTGTCTAGTACTCAATCAGAGTTCTTAACTGCTGAACCATCTCTCCAGCCTAACACATTGAACTGTATTAAATTGAGATTCTGCATCAATTGAGACGAACATAAAACTTTGTTCTGCTAACTTTGTATATCATGTTTAAAAACTATATTCATTTATTTCATGAGAATCTCTGTATGTGTGTGAGTATATGTTTCATTACACGTGTGTGGTGAGCAGAGGATACTTTGAAGACAGTCTCTTCTACTATGTTGGTCCCAGGGTCTGAATCAGATCTTCAGGCTTGGTGACAGGTGCCTTTACTCACTGAATTACCTTATCAGTCTGTAAATTATGTTTTCTGATTTGAGGAGACAGAAGCATCCTTCCGTTTGGGGCATTAGTGCCCTGGATCACTGTGAATATTCTTTCTGTTGTGCTATTTGATTCAGTTTGCTAGAATTTTATTTTTTTAAATTTTT
>NW_004949140.1:2098686-2106673 GCF_000317375.1 Microtus ochrogaster
TTCCCTGCCCTGCGGGAAGTCTTCAGCAAGGATATGTCTACAGTTTTATATGATTGTAGTGTTTCATCCTCTGGTTTTACTGTCAGGATTATCTTGGCCTAATAGAATATGTTGAAAAAAATTTTATAGGTTAGAGAGAGGGCTCAGCAGTTAAGAGCTCTTGTTGCTCTTTCAGTGACCCAGGTTTGATTCCTAGCATCAATACAATAGCTCACAACTGCTTATAACCCCAGTTGCAAGGGATCTTATTCCCCCTTTGACCTCCATGGGAATCAGGCATTCATGTGGTACATATACATATATACAAGCATAAAATAAAATAAATATACCCAAACTTCTAAAATATGTTTCTTTTCATTTTTGAAAATAAGGAGAAATGATATTGGTTTCTCTTTAAAGATTTTGTGGAATTCAGCTACAACTTCATCCTCCCCCTTCACCTCATTCTCTTCAATGTTAGAATTTTATAGTTAATTATTGGCACATTTATGCAACTGATCTCTGTAGCACGCATGCCTGATACTTTCAGCATTGTCACTAACCTAAAAACGCTCAGGTACGTGCTTTCTTCATGTACATTACATCAGCTTAACTGAGATGACTGCAGTGGAGGACAATAATGCTACCCGTTGAAAAGATCAAACCTGAGCCATAGCCGCTGTGCTCATACACAGCAGCTCTGTTGTCTTCTTCCATGGCACAGTCGCCTGTACTGCCCAGGAAGAATTCCCACGCAGGTGTCTGTCTGCCTGGCTGTGCTGTAGGCCTACCATTTCCTCCAATCATCCTCATTAGAAATGTCTGCAGGGGGATTCTCACTGAAATAGCATCCTATAGATGTGACCCAAGGAAGGATAAAGTTCATGTAAAGTAAAGACAAGCCATGGGGATGATACTAATTTATTTTATTTAAGATTGAGTTCAGTGTTAAAACACTCATGTAAAATTTAAATAACAAAATGAGGGCTGGGCATGATGGCACACACCTTTAATCCCAGCACTTGGGAGGCAGGTGCAGCTCTGTGATTTCGAGTTCAATCTGTTTTATGTAGCAAGTTCCAAACCAGCCAGAGCTAAATAGTGAGACCCTATATCAAAGCTTTTCTTCTTTGAACTCCTGTCCCTAGCCACCTTGATTTTCTCCTTAGAATCCTCCACCCTTGGTTGTGGTTTTGAATAGTACCTCCCCCCAAAAATAGTTGAACATATAAATACCCATTTTAAGCTTCAATTACTTCTTAGTTTACACATTTCTGGAAAGCCTCTCATTAAACACATTTCCGAGGGCACACTTGTTCATTATAATCATGTCCTGGATTGCTGGCCAATACATGTATTTCCTCCATTGCCCCCTAACACATATATCTCTTAGATTCCTTGTAAGACAGCTCTTTTCTTACATTTATGATAATTCAAAAGTAGTTTCACATTGGAAAATGATTACAGATTCTTTAAGTATGCAGTAATCATAATATATAATTATTAAGTCAGTCCATTATGGTGAGGATTAACTTTGTTTACTATAGGGAATGTCTATGAAAAATTTGAAAATATTTCTAGTTTTCTTTTTCTAGAGGCTAAGGACAGACATTATTGGGAGAGAGTGTCTCATATGTGTGACATGTATTATAATAAGAAAATATGCTTTATCCTGGCTGGGACAGAGGGTGTTGGGGTAGCTAGTACCTTTATATAGATGCTCCATCTCTTGGAATTCACAAGAAAACCAGAAGTAATATGAAGGTGTTTTATTCAACTAATTTCTTCTGAATTAATTGTTTGTGTACTTTTAAAAGGACTTGAAGTGTTGTGTATTCTGATCTGTATCTGTAATTCAAGCAGTAAAAGGCTGGGGCAGGAGGAACTTGAGTTTGAGGCCAGCCAGTTGGAAATAGCAAGTTCCAGGTCAGCCAAGGATTACATAGTGAGACTGTCTAAAAAAAGAAAAAAAAAGAGTTTATAATAATAAATTATCTGAAATGTTTTGCTGTAGCCATAATTTACTTGCATGCTATTTATGATTAGTCTCTTCTTTATACGCTATTACTATTTGAGCTCATATATTGAGCTCCATTTCCCCAAAGCTGCACTGAAGTTTCTGGAAGGATCCATTTATTCATTCGAAGAGGCTTATTGTTATTGTTGCTTATTGCATTCCTATTGAGGCACGTATTGTGCTAGATACTATAGGTATGCTAGCAAAAAAGAAAAGCATTCTCAAATCATGATAAATTTGTCTTATCAGAATAACAAAAGAACAGAAATTTACAAAACAATACAATATATATATCATTATGAGTCATTTTCCAAGTCTATTGTTTGTGGATATAAACAATATGCTTTGGTATGAATGGATATAAACAATGTGCTTTGGTATGACAAGCAAATACTATCATAAACATCTTTTTTTCCATTTGCTTCTTGTTATATGTATGTTAGGAGTTCTCTTGAATAGTTACTTAGAAGGTGAACTACTGAGTTAAAGAATATGTTTATTTCAACTTTACTGAGTAATGTCCATGTGTTTTATAAGTAGGGCTTTAGGAAGGTCTTCTTAAAAGGTATTTAAGATAGTCCATTATACCTATAATACCATTTAATTCCTCTTTTTAAAAAATAATTCACCTAAATGACATGTCCATTGGTCAAAACTGTTCATTGAAGTTACTCAGAGCTACATGATTTTTTTTGAGATAAATCAATGGATTTATGTCAAATAGCATTTGTCTTACAGGGCTGGGGATAGTAAAGTTTGGTGTGTATATTTTTAGAAGGGTAATGTCATTGAGGCAGGTTGTTACCCTGGTCAGAATGAAGTGATCTTATCTGTTCTGATTAGCCTTGGCTTGAGAAATGTCTCTTTTGGATATTACAGAAGGAATATCTGCTTTTTTTTTCTTATTTTTTTGGGGAAAGGTTCTTTCCTATCTATTTAGTTGCTTTCATTCCTTTGTTGAATATGATTGAATACTCTGGACAATATCAAGAACTGGGAAGATGTGGTTATATTAGCTGACAGTTTCAGGTTATTATTTCATTAATGTGTAGAAGTCACAAAAGCAAAAGACATTATATATCCATCCATAAGAGAACAAGGAACATATGCATGCTAGATCTCCACTCATTTTCTCTGTCTCTCTCTCTCTGTCTGTCTCCTTCTCTCTCTTGGTTTCTTTCAAGACAAGGTTTCTCTGTAGCTTTGGTGCCTGTCCTGGAACTGGCTCTTGTGGACCAGGCTGGCCTCAAGCTCACAGAGATCTGCTATGAGCCTCTGTTTCCCGAGTGCTGGGATTGAAGGTGTGTGCCACCACCACCCGGCTACTATTTGATAACCCAAACAATGTTTTTTTTGGGGAGGGGAAGACTAAGGCTACCAATATTCAAAATTATTTTAGAAAGATACACTCGAGTTGCTGTTATATAGTTGATTTTGTTTTCATAGTCCTACTTTGCATAACAAATGGCAAATACTAATGTATCTTTTTTCTATATCATCTTGACTATTTTTTCTTCCAGTGTTAATTCATACTTCAGCTTTTTACACTTTAATTTAGTCTAGCTTGCAATTGAAATTTATATAAATAGAATATCAAAAAATGAACTATTTTGCATTAGCTTATTTCACTCAATCTTGTGACTGTGACTTTCTATAAATCTATTGTCTGCACTGATTTTTATTGATGAATAATATTCCCTGTTGTGAATGTATCTGCATTTCTCAGTCCTCTATGATAATCACAATATGTATTTTTTTCTGGATAATAGTTATTTGACTACCACTGTGAATATTTATGCCATTATTTTTGGTGTTCAATGTATACATATTTCAAATATATCTCTTAAAGCATTAAAAAAAGATATGAATAAGCATTCCTGGAAAGAAGCTGTGCCTGCAGAAATTGATTGTTTGATGAGGGCTGCAATGTGATGTGGGAGGCTGGGAAGTTGTGGGTCTAAAGACATTTACCCATTCTTTGTTTCTTTATTAAATTACTGTTTTCTTTTCTCTTTTATTTTTATTGATTAAATTTTTTCATTTATTTTATAAAATGTCACTTACCCTTTTATTCCTTTGGGATGGGAGCTATTTCTTTCAATGACAATGAAGCCTCAATGCATTATATAGTATTATTTGGTATTTTGTCAGACTTATTCTTTTTGCCACATACATACATAAATAAGGTTTTATTTTATGTTTTATTCTTGTGATTACTAATGAGGGTGTTGTGGTAGCTTCTGTTTTGAATCTGAAAGTCTATTTAAGCCTTTTGTCACACAAGCAGTTTGCTTTGTGTATTTTTTTCAGGAGTAGCTATGAACATAAAAATATGACACATATGGGTTTACATATAATTACATATGTGGTGTAGGTAGCGTGTATGTCTTCTTCCGTGTGCTGGTTCGCATTCGCATTCTCTTGGTGGCACCTTCAGATGACTGAAAGGCCTTCCTGTGAGTGCAGTCAAAGTATCAGTCTCCTGTGTGGCCCATACCTGACGTCTTGTTTAAGAAGGCTTTCTCTAGCTTGATGGCTGGAAGATGGTCTCCTAGGGCAAACCTACTTTATGCTTTTCCTTTGCAGATTTAATGTATGGTTCGAGTAAATTCAGGTGTGTTTCCCAAATAGCTAACTGTTGGTCACAGCACATTTTGAAAAGCCATCCAGTTCTCTCACTGAGCCACAGAGGCACAGTGTTCGTTATGACATGTACATGGATACCCAGTTCCCATTCTGGGAATTGCCACTCAATCAATTCACCATTTTCCCCGAAGCTTTCTAATGTCTTGCTGTTGGGTGGGGCATTTTCTCCAACTTATTCTGTCTTTATCAAGGGGGGATGGCTACTTTTATTGACACTTGGCACTTTCTCAGAAACTAGAATCAGCTGGTCAAATTCCACGGAAAGAGAATGTCATGACTTTATTTGTATTGTACTGAAGCCATTCATGATTTTAGAAAAAAAATAATAAAACTTTAAAACAGGCAAGAAGGAGCAAAACTGTACAACTAGTTCATCTCTTGTGTTCTGAGGGAACGTGGTGCCAAACAGCACTTTTCTTTCCCTAACATTTCTTCTTATTCTTGTGACTGCGACCTAGCTTGGCTTATGTATCTCTTCCCATGAAGGTCTTCGTGGCTCTTTGGTTGGACAACAATGGTTGAATAATGCAAGATGCCATTAAATAGGTTACTTGTTGACTCATGGCTCAGGAAAAAAATGAAGATAAATTACCTATTCTTATTTTTATTGTGGTGGTAATGGTCCTCTTGAACTAATAAAAAAATGAAATGTAAGGTAAAGTTACCAGGGGCTGGAGAAATGGTTCCGTGGTTAAGAGCACTTGCTGCCCTTTACAGAGGTCCCAAGTTCAGATCCCAGCCCCCACATTGCAGCTCACTACCATCTGTAACTCTAGTTTCAGGGATCAGACACCCTCTTTTATTTCTACAGGCATGAGGCATGTACATACATGTGGGAAAAAACCTCATACACATTAATAAGTTGATTACAAATTTTCAAAGCTAAAAGTATGAGAGAGAGAGAGCAGTTACTGCTTCACTGAAAGAAATATTGAAATCGAGTATATAAAAAAGATGCACTATTAAGCATATTATTCCATCTGAAATAGTTGTTGAACGTGGTTCAAAGATTTCTTCCTTGAATTTGTCTATTTGTCTCCCAGAAAAGAACCCATTTTGTTCCATTATGATACCATAAAGGTTATTTCATTATGGAAATTCTCCATGTAAGCACAAATCAAGTTTTCCTCGGTTTATTTGTTCAGGAAAACTCTACCCTAGTTCACATTACTTCAAGTTAACCATAAGGAGCCTTTGTGCTCTCTTCTTTGCCTGAGTCAGGCCATTCCCTAGTAGAAGCTTTTCTGTTTCTATACCCCTTGGCATTCCCAGTGTAGATATGCATGGTGGCTTTGTGGGGGGGGGTTTACATCATTTCACCAAGAAAGTAGCAAGCACATGGGCCTAAGAAAGTATGAATACATAAAACCTGAAATGCTTATCTTCAAATTAGAAAGATTGTTTATCTCTTGCTCAATATTTATAAAGCATGTTTCAACATCAGACATCCTAACTTTCTTTTCTCAAATGACAAAAGATAGGATTTGTTTGGATATCCAACCTTTTTATAAAGCCAGTGTGAGGATCATTGAGTTAACATACAGACTTAATTTTTCCATAATGTCTGCAGGGTTGAAAGAAAATATTTTTCAAATGTTATGGGGAAGAGTACCCAGTCAACCTCACATTGACAGGTTCCTGTCTCAAAAAGCACCTTGCTTCACAAATCCAGTGTTCTAGAAATTGTTAATTTTTTAAAGTAGTGGATTTGAACCTTTAGAATTGAAAGACTTGACATTCTATTCTAATACTGAAGGGCAGAAGAGTCGAAGATGTTAGGTCAATGGTAGAACAGTTGCTTAGCATGAACAAGGCCCTTGGTTCAATTTCTAGCACATAAAAAAGCAACTAGAAATACTCTCCTTCAAAAGTGAAGATGGGGGTAGTTGATGAGAGTTACCAGAATTTAATTTACTTTTAGTTATGTTATTTTTATAAATTATTTTGTAAGACGAACTTTATAAAATATATGAAATACATGAGTTCAGATTAAACACAGTCTTTCAAATTAAATAACTTTTAACTGTTTGAAAACACAATTATAAGACTTCTTGTGGCAAGTTAGATAATCAATTTTCTGGTTGAAAACCAGTAATACCCTATACGAAATATATTACAAAAATGTCCTTACCCATTCTTTTTTTATTATTATTATTTTCGAGACAGGTTTTCTCCGTAGCTTTTGGTTCCTGTCCTGGAGCTAGCTCTTGTAGACCAGGCTGGCCTCGAACTCACAGAGATCCGCCTGCCTCTGCCTCTGGGAGTGCTGGGATTAAAGGCGTGCGCCACCACCGCCTGGCTTGTCCTTACCCATTCTTGCTGAACTATTTGCTACTGATGGATTCAGGGAGTGAGGTATTTCTTGCCTTCAGCAGTATACGCTTTGGTTACTCCACCTGATTCCAATGGGTAGTTCTAATCCAATGGCCATATAGATAGCAGTGGTTAAACTAAATGGATCCCAAATAAAGCAATAAGCCATGAATCAGGGAAGGAGACTGGTATATGTGGGGATCACAGGGGTGGGAGGAAGATAAGGGAGTTTAGGGGAGAAAATAGTCAGAAGACATTATAAATGTGTATTAAATTGTCAGTTTTTTATTTTTGTCTCACCAAATAAATTTTAAATTATTTATATAATGGTGTATGTGTGTGAGTATGTGTGTGAGTGTGTGTGTGTTAAGTATATGTCTCTGTTGCACATGCACATAGGAGCCTGTGAAGGTCTGGAGAGGGAACCAGATCCCCTAAAGCTGGAGTTACAGCCAGCCAATTGTGAGCTTGTCATATGTTTGTTGGGAATTGATATGAGTCCTCTGCAAGAACAGCCAGAATTCTTTTTGTTTTTAGATTTTTTTATTGCTTTATAAATAATACCATTCAAAATTTCCACCTCCTCCCAATACCTTCCCGCTCCCCACTCCTCCTCTCCTTCTCCCTCCCCTTCCAGTCCTAAGGGAGGGCCGGATACCCTGCCCTATGGGAAGTCCAAGGCCCTCCCCCCTCCATCCAGGCCTAGGAAGGTGTGCATCCAAACAGACTAGGGTCCCAAAAAGTCAGTACATGCAGTAGAAACAAATCCCAGTGCCATTATCATTGGCTTCTCAGTCGGGCCCCATTGTCAGCCACATTCAGAGAGTCTGGTTTGATCACATGTCCGTTCAGTCCCAGTCCAGCTGGATTTGGTGAGCTACCATTAGATCAGTCACACTGTCTCAGTGGATGGACGAACCCCTCATGGTCCTGACTTCCTTGCTCATCTCCTCCCTCCTTCTGCTCTTCAACTGGACCATGGGTGCTTAGTCTAGTGCTCCAATGTGGGTCTCTGTCTCTATCTCCATCCAT
>NW_004949140.1:2107821-2116756 GCF_000317375.1 Microtus ochrogaster
CATTCAATAGGATGCAGGCACACACTTATCCCTCTGGATGGATCTCCTTAGTGCAGGAGCAAGGACTCTTGCTGGGCTATAAACCTAGCAGACAAAAGGGTAGGTTTGGGAGAGGCAGGGTCCTGTGGAACAAAGAAGCCCCTGCAGCAGGAGCTGGAGGAGCCCTGTACTCCATTCCTGGGACCTTCCGGCTGGGCAAGCACACACTTAGCCCTCTGGATGGATCTCCTCAGTACAGGGGCAGAGACTCTTGCTGGGCCAAGGACCTTGCAGACAAAAGGGTGGACTTGGGGAGCGCAGTGGAACAAAGAAGCCCCTGCAGCAGGAGCTGGAGGGCTGTCACAGCCAGAATTCTTAACCATTGAACCGTCTCTCCAGTCACTCTTAACGATCTTTTATATGACATTTCTTTCCTCATGACTATGTTTCTGAGCAGGAATAAATAATTACTGATAGCAAATAAATTTGTTAAAGGCACTTAGGTTTGTTCATCAACGTCAGTAGTTTTGTCCAGGAAAATGGTAACAATGATTTGTTCTTGATCTTGTATCAATATTGAATTGATAGTTCATATTCTTTCTCTCTTCTTTTTAAATTTCTACTGTGTTGGTTCCTAAGACAGGATCTTGTTATGTAGCCCAGACTGGCCTCCAACTGGAAATCCTTGCCTTATCCCCTGAGTGCTAGATTACACATGTGTACCACCACCACCAGCTTCTACTGTCTTATACTAACATACAGGAAATTATTATAATTTGAGAGAATGGGAAGCAAGACCTGTCATTTAAAAATATGCTTTTTCTTTGAAATTTTTGAGTATTAGGTGATTCACATTTCACGCATCTTTTTTCCCTCAAATACAACCAGGTAACCAGTAAGGGAAGTCATCTCTACTTGCCTGCTCCGTGATTTCCAGTGCACTGGCAATGTCCTTTGGGCAGACAGCTCTCAGAAGCTGGGAGCTCTTCCTCACAGTCCCCACTTGGTAGATAGGACTCTTTTGCCATGTACATCTTGTGAAACGAAAGGGAGCCTCCTTAAGGGTGTGACACTTGTGCTCTCTGCCATCTTTTGGTTTCATGGATGTATTTTCTGTATGAGCAGCAGAAGATTCCTAAGCACATGAAGACACTGTGCACTTGCAAAGGAGGAAGGGCAAAAGATAAGCAATATGGAGGCACACAGGATAAGGTCTGATGGAGGAAGACCATTGGTTAATTAAATAAAGAAGCTGCTTGCCCTGATAGGTTAGAACGTAGGGGGAGGAGTGAACGGAGCAGAATGCTGGGCGGAAGAGGAAGTGAGGTCAGACTCCACAGCTCTCCTCTCAGAGAGACATGATGCTCCACTCCTGCGGGCAGAGGCGAGAGCTCTGCTCTCTGAGGCATACACGATGAAGCTCCGACCCAGGATGGACGTAGGCTAGAATCTTCCCGGTAAGCGCACCTTGGGGTGCGACACACATGATTGGAAATGGGTTAGTCCAGGAGCGAGAGTTAGCCGAGAAAAGGGCTAGAGCTAAAGAGCCAAGCAGTGTTTAAATGAATACAGTGTCCGTGTAATTATTTTGGGTAAAGCTAGCCGAATGGCGGGAAGCAGCCCGCCGCTCCTATTACTACAAAGGTCTATGTGCTATAATAATGTTTCTGGAAGATGGCAAAGGTCTACCCAGGAAAATGATCTTTTAAATTTAGTGGAAACTTGTGAATTTGGGTATAAGAAAAGAAATAAACAAGGGAAGAGACTGAGTAGGGGAAGGATGCTGAAAGCCCAGGTACAAATCAGGGCTCATGTGAGACTGGATGAATGGAAAGATCAGGTCCCTGAAAACTTCCACTCTATTTTCTTAAGGGAAAATGCCTGAATACCAGATTTACTTTCACATTCCTAGTCTTTTATATAGCTTAGAATGCAGGAAAATTGATCTGCAAAATTCATTTGCAATCCCCCCCACCATATATCCTTTCTGACCTCCTTAGTATACCCTGAGATTGCAGGAACTGCTACACCTAGACTCAGAGTGTGTTTTTAAAATATGCTGGAGAATTATATAGTGTTAGCTTGAATTTTCATTAAGAGTAATGGTTATTATTAAGAATAATAATAAAGGTCACCTAATAGCTTTTGTCTTTAAGCCCAGAACTTGCAAGGCAGATCTCTATGAGTTTGAGGTCAACTTGATCTACATAGCAAGGTTGTAGAGTAAGATCCTATCTCAAAGATTAACAACAATAATAATGGTTGTGGCACTGGAGAGATGGCTCAGTAATTAAGAGCACTTACTGCTCTTTCAGAGGACCTCAGTTCAGTTACAAGAACCCATGTAGGTTGGCTCACAACTCTAGTTCGGGGCGGGGATGATGAGATGCCTTGGCCATCCACACTCATGTGCACATACCCACATATACCTACAGTTCAAAAATTTTTATTTTCAAAAGGAATGATGGTTACGTATGGAAAGATTTTCTAAAGAAACACAAGGCAGTTGTAAATCTTATAACAGAATATTACTGTGTCTGCAGTAGTGTTGCTATGGTGCTCTAATAGAATCACAAAATAAGTAGAATGTTTTAAATCCTCGCTGCCAATTTGTAACTATAATAGATACTGGAGTAATTTCTTGGCTTGAAAGACCGGGTTTTAGGGATGGGTGCCACCAGAACTCACCACCCACCACCACTTTGTGTTGAATAGAGCTTGTATTTTCATACGTGAAGAAATAGTGCATTGTCAATTCATACATTAGGCAGGGGTACCAGCAACGTTTCTACTTTTGCAATAGTATGATTGTCACCTAATAGCCATTGATTTGCTACAGCTGAAGTGGGTATTCAGTTTCGCAGTTCTTTTCAGGTTGAAGTGGGCTTTCTGTTCTACAAGAGCATACCAGAACCTTTGTAAAGGCCATTATGTGGTCTTTCTTTAAAATGACAAAGCAGCTCCTGGGTGATTGCTCTAGATAACCTGGTTGTACATCTCCAAACAATTTAGAGGTTTCATCTGTGCTGGTCATGTATGATTCATTTGGAGAGAGACAGAGACGGAGACAGAGGAGAAAGGAATCAAGAAACATACAAAGTTTTCCCACATCCCTTTCCCAAACTCACTGTGATTTGAATGCTGCTTCTAACTATACAGATAGAAAAGCTTTTGTGTGGTTCTGTGTCTCAGCAGGGAGTAGGGAGTACATTCTGGGGGAGATTGAAAGGTTTTATTGCAGTGGCTGTGCCAACAGGGCTAATGGAAATAAAGGAGGACAGTGAAGCATCCCCCAAGGAACTGCTAGCACTTGAAGGCCTGAAAGTGCTTTCAGAATTGCAGTTGAAACTCTACAGAGCTCCAGTTTGACAGGAGTTGTGGTTGCCACTGCTACCTGGATGTCTTTTAAGAAGAGAGTCAGATGGCCCTGAAATCATAAGAGAGGGGGAGTTGTTGCTGCCCCCCACCAGCTACAACACTCGGGAGGGCAGGCCCTGTACCTTACCTGGGTAGCACAATAGAGTCAACCCTGTTGGAGGACATGGGGTGAGCCAGCCCCAAGGTTATTAGTGTGTGAAAGCTGTCCCCATTACTCATCTGTCTTGCTGGGAGACAGATCCTCTCCCCATCAATGCCAGAGGCAGGTGGGAGAGCTGGCCCTGAAGTCATAAGAGTGTGACAGCTGTCCCTGGCCCTCATCAGCTGCAGCACTGGGAATAGTTGCCCCTACACCTCACCTGGACAACACAGTAGAGCTGGTCCTGAAGGGGTAGGCATGGGAGAACCAACACTGAGGACTTGAATGTCAGAGAAATGGCTCCGCCCTTTGCTCATTGTTGCAAGGGGTGAACCAGCCAGGACAATGCTGGAGCGCTCACCCTGGTGGTGAAGACAGTGGAGAGCTGGCATGCTGACCAATCTGGCAGCTGCCTGGGCCCAGAACCAGGGTTATGCATTAGCTCGCCCCAACATCCACCCCACCTATGATCTGCAGGAGCATGGGTCAGGGCTGGTCCTGCAGACCCTGGGCTGTAGGATTTCCATGACACAAGGTGGCAATGAGATGCCCAGGAAGAGTCTCAGTGAGGGACCAGCGTTGATGGCACAGCAGAGACCAGGGACCTTGAACCAAACCAATGACTCTGTGATGAAGGCCCGCATGTAAAGATGTATAGATAAAAGGATTTACTGTGTGACACACTGCGGCTTCCATGACAAGGTTTTCCATTTCTTTCTTTTTTTTTTTTCCTTTTTTCTTAATTTTTGTTTTGTTTTATTGGGGTGGGGAGATGAGGGGTATCAGGAGGCATGATGTGAAAGTCACAAAGAATAAATAAAAAAGAATGTTAAAAAAGAAGAGAGCCAGAGCCTGGCATGGTGGCACATGCCTTTAATTCCAGCACTGAGGAGTTGGAGGCACTCTACAAAGTAAGTTCCAGGACAGACAGAGCTGTATAGCAATAGCCTCTGTGTGTGTGTGTGTGTGTGTGTGTGTGTGTGTGTGTGTGTGTGACAGAGAGAGAGAGAGAGAGAGAGAGAGAGAGAGAGAGAGAGAGAGAGAGAGAGAGAGAGAGAGAGAGTTGGGACTGCCAATGACCATAGGCTACAGGAAGCCCAAGGCCTGAGGGAGTTCATTTGACATCATCTCCAAAAAGAAGACTGCCTGTCCTTAACCGACTAAAGTAAGAAAGGGGATTTCGATTTGCACAGTTCTGCCCCCTTCCCCCACCCCATTCTCTTAGCCACGATCAAATGAAACCTCTGGGAACTCTAGAGCCATGAGGAAAAATCTTCTCTCATAAGTTGTTTTGCTTAGATATTTTATCACACAGATGAAACCCTGACTAACACACATCCTTCAGAATTTTAAAATACTTTAATTTTTTGAAGACAAGAGTTTTAACTATGTAGCCCAGGCTGCCCGCAAACTCCCAGAGTTCTGCCTGCCTCTGCCTCACAAATTTTGGGATCAAAAGCTTGTGCCACCATGCCTGGCCACTATCCTCAATTTTATTGTTTGGTACATGCTCAAATTATTCTAATTTTGTTCAATCAAAGACTATTCTTGTTAATCCCTGCTTTTTAATTGCCCGATGTGTTTTTTTTTTTTTGCTATTTTTAAAGAATCAGGCATTTTCTTAAAAAATAAATTTATGTTGTGTGTGGAGGGGAAAAAATAAAGTAAGAAAGGGGTTGCGAGAATATCTAATTCAGCAGAAAGGAAATACTCTTCCCTCATTTAAGCTTATATTTTTTTCTATTTCTACAAAGCATGCCTATTTAGACCCCAAGAAAACAGCATGAGTGAATAACAATTTCTCTTTCATAAAGAGCTGAATAGAAAAGATAACAAGAGGATGACAGAGACCTGCAGGTCGTGGTTATAGATGAGAATGTGCTTGATGATCTATTCAACAGTGGGATTATGCCCAAATGAATATTGTATTTTCCTGTCATAAAACACAGCTTGAGAAAAGTGAATTCAATCAGCGAGGCAAATGTTTCTAACCATTGCTACCTAAGATCTAGGTATATGTATATATCATACCCACACGTGCACAATATACTATGTATTATACTATATATACACATTATGCTATACATTTATACGAATATATATCTTATATCAAGCATCGTATAATTCATCTATTTAAAGTACAATTTGATACACAACCATTGTCATTGTCTAATTCAAAACATTTTCACCCCAAACACTTACCTATACTATCTTAATTTTCCTCTGCTCATTACGAAAAGATCTGATTTACATCCTTATCATTTTGCATATGGCTATGCATTTACTTGATTTTATAGACTTTATTGAAAAATTATCTCATAAAGAACACAGAGTTTGGGGGAGAACAGTAGTAAGTACTCAAGCATCATGGTAACAAAGGACCAAGTTCAGTGTCTAAGTTAATATCTCATGGAAGATAAAGGCATCAGAGAGACCAACAGAATTACTTTAACAGTATTGAAGGGTTAGTGTTACCAGGAATGTATTTGTCCTCAATAGTCTACCATAAATGCCAGAGTTGAGTAGTTTTAACCGTGATACAGCCAGGTGGTCTGTCTGGGGAGAGACAGCTGAGTCCCTGGCCTAGTTTTTACATAAACAGATTCCTGTCTGAAAATTATGAGGAAGAGGTAGTAATAAGAGTAAAGGGAATCGAAATTTCGTTGTGTGAAAGCCTCAAGACTACTCTGAGCCAAAGTTAGGCTTAAAAATCTTGCAGGTAGAAATCAGATTTTCTCATCTTCTCTTATAAAAGAAATAACTAAGACTGAAAATAAAAATCCATTTGAGTGATTAAGAGCCAGTACAATCATAAAGTGTTTATATTCATTTTTCCCCTGAATGTTTCTCTAATTTCCCCCTATTCCTAAATTGATGGGATATTTCTCTCAAGACTTTGACAGAATCCCTGAATCCCATGCCTACCCTTGCTCAGCCATTTACAGCTTTGGCACACTGTTCCCCCAGGAGCTACACATAGCAAGAAAAGTCTCTCTGCAATCACTAGGTTAAAGCAAAAGCCATGTCCCACTAGATACCTTATGGGATTTGAGGCTAATAGGATCAGAATTATTCAACTGGAATAATAACAGCCTGTCTTCTTAAAAATTTTGTCAGTTTAGCATGATTTGTCTGAAACATGGAGATGTGGGCCATTTGACAGGCTCAAAAATCATAAATCAGATGTTGTTCTGATAGTGCATGCATTTACATTCTTCTTGCATACAGCACATTGTGATCCAGATGAACATTATCATCTACAGCCATCTGATATATGGCCAGGTGATATTTTCTTAATGTTATTGTTGATAATTCTAGTATATGTTCAAATTTAGTGAAGAACTTGTATGTACACTAAGGCACTATTGTTCTCTAATTTATAACCAACAGATTAATATCATTATGCAATTTAATAATTTTGGCAAGTGGCAGCTTGGCTCCCACATCTGACACACCCTAAATGCTGTGTATAAGTGCAGTTTCTTATGTTCTAAGAATCACAGTTGCTGGTGACTGATGGTTTCATGGATCTCTGCCTGTGTGGCTTGAGTCACGGTAGACAACAAAATCAATCTCTCTCACTCTCGCACACTCTCATGAAAGTTCTGGGCAAGATGAGATTTCTTTACTGGCATGTGAACTTGGAATTGAATCCTCTGTCCAGGCATTCACATTCATCAGCCTTGGCAATTGAATTCTTCTCCATTCGCATGTTTAATAGGAAAGGTGATTAGAAATGGTTGTCACTGTGAGTAAATGCTGCAGATTTTGTCATTAGCGTTTATGAAATGTGAACTCAAGTATATTTAAACTGATCTTCTTTTTATTGAGTGGAAAGTATAAATTTAGTAATTCCAAGGACATTTAAAAAAATCCTCCATGGGGAGTTGTCAACATTTTGAAACAGAAATTTTGATATAGTTCTCACATGGCTTTTTAAGCTGCTAAAGTAGCCAAATTCTTTTAGTTTCATGGACTAAGCTGAATACTCCAAGGAGATTTGTGCCCTTACTTAGTAAGTGTTCGTATTGTCTTCAAAAATATAATGACTTGTCACTTTTCTCAGTGTGCTTGTTTTTATCAGGGAGGATACCCAAGGCACTGGTGATTCAAATATTTCTTTCAGACATAGCAGGTATCTACTTTAGGGTTTTTTTTTTTAGCATAGCATTTTGCCTGGTAATTTATCAGTTCATTTCCACCCCCCTCCAAGTAATGCGCATGAAAATGATGAATGATTATACCTTTCTTTTTATTTCTTTTGGAGCTGCCAGCCTTAGCTATTTACAGGAGATCATTATATTTTTATAGATCTGAAGCACTCTGCTAAATCAGCAAAGCAAAGGGTTCCAGCGATTTCCCTGATTATAGCTGCATCTTGTGGATATTGCAAACAACTCATATCAAAACCACTTGGGAGAGGGGGAGGGGAAGAAAGACCCTGCTTATTTTCCAGGGGAGCAAGTACGGTGGAAGCTCTTCTAAAATATTGGTGCTATAACTCTAATAAAATGATAACAGAAACATGCCCACTTCCTGAAATTCCCCCAAATACACTAGTACCCCAAATTAGTTTAACATTCAGATGGGAGGATGTGGGCAGAAGGGATATGAATAGAATTCTTCTTTAAGAATGCCATCTTTCCCCTAAGCTCCGATTCACTCAATGGCTCCCCAGTAATCTCTAGAGAACTTCCCAGTGGCATGGGTTTTCTGGTCCAGACTGGTTGGTCTGTTTGGGTCTAGATGCAATGATCATGTCGGAATCTCCATTAAGCCTATGATTTTGCATATTAAGTAGTTCATTGAGCCCGGAGAAGCCTTGTACTCATAGAGTGATTTCATATTTACTTTTTATGTTATTAACCCCAAAATGGAACTTTCCTCTTTTGGAGCCATGTATTTTTATCAGTCAGGCTAATAGTAAGCTCTTATTGAATGGTGTGCCTAGAGTAGCAAGAAAACCTGGACTAAGATGTGTTGTATTAGTTACTTTTTTTGTTCCTATGACAAAATGCCTGACTTAAGGACAGAAAGTTTTGTTATGCCTCAGGGTTTAAGAAGGGATGCAAAGGATTGGAGAGATGGTTCAGTTGCTAAGTGTATTAGCTGTTCTTCCAGATTACCCAGGTTCAATTCCCAGCACCCTCACAATCATGTGTAAGTCTAGTTCCTAGGGATCCAATACACTATTCTAGCCTTTGTGGGCATTAGAGATGTACATGGTGTAGGACATACATGCAGGCAGAGCACCCATGCCCAGAGAATAATATTAAAATGATTATTAAAAAGAAAGGATGCAATCCAACATTGCAGGAAATGCAGAAAAGTTAAGATGTAAGGTAGGCACAAAGGTGGGTTAAAAGAGAGACACAGACACAGAGACACAGATAGATAGATAGATAGATAGATAGATAGATAGATAGATAGATAGATAGA
>NW_004949140.1:2116856-2121658 GCF_000317375.1 Microtus ochrogaster
GAGAGAGAGAGAGAGAGAGAGAGAGAGAGAGAGAGAGAGAGAATAGAGATGGACTAGAGAATCTCAAGACAGAGATAGGTATATAGTTCAGTAGTCTAATGCTTACCTAGCATGTACAAGGCCATGGGTTCAATCCCTGTATTACAAAAGTTTAAAACACCAGCCTTATAGAGCTGAGGATGTACCTTGGTTAGTAGAAATTTTCTCTAGCATGCGTGAAACCTCCGATTCAATCCTTGGCACTGCATAAACTGTGTGTGGCAGTACGTTCCTATAATCCTAGAATTCCACTTTGGGAGTAGAATGCATAAGTTCAGATGTTCAAGATCATCCTCAGCTACATAAAGACTTTGAAGTCAGTCTAGGTATGGGGGAAAATGATGTCTGTTGGATTCTTCACAAATACAGAAATTGAACAAACTGGGATAGTAGAGAATGTAGAAAGGACAGACACACAGAAACATGTATATAAAAGCTGGCACTGGTGACCTGGGCTCTTGGGTGGAGAAGCCATGGCACTTTGGAAGGTCAACATGTTTATTATACAGTTGAACAGGGAGGTGGGGTAATTACAGATAAAACAGATGTGAGTTATTACAGACCGCTGATTAGGGAAGCAGGTCTGTTTAATCTCAGGAGGAGCAGTTGATGTAGGGGAGCTCTAGTTGGCATTTCCCACAGATTGACCAGAGGAAGGCTTTGAGCCTCAACAGGGAAAGGCTTTGCCACTACTGTGGGAATGTGGGGTTAGGGGTCTGGGGGTCCTTAATATGGCCATGCCTATGTCAACAATATACATTCACTCAGGACTTCCCTTGATCCCTGCAGGCATCTTTAAGTATGACAGAGGCGTGCTAGCCTCAGGTGTCATCAACTCAGGAATTAAGGCTCTAGATAGAAGTTCATGGTACACAAAAGTTCCATCAAGACAGCATCTTCCTGGGTCTTTGTCTTGGGAACTTGAAGAACAAATTCCACAGAAAACAAAAGGGTTTCATTCCTGGTGTTTCACCCTAGGGTTATAGCTTAAGAGAAAGAAAGAAACCAGAGCTCCTGTATAGCAGGTCTGAGTCCCAAGGGTTAGTGTATCTCCTGTTTTTAGCACTGGGATATGCTTGACCTTAAACAAAAAAGCAAATATACAAATAACACAACAAAAACAAACAAAAGAGCCCTCAAGGCCTATCCTCAGTGACCCACTAACCTCTAAAGGCTCTACAACTTTCCAAATTAATCACTGAGAACCAAGTATTTAAACATAAAGAGCCTATGGAGAACATTTTACATTCAAACCGTAAGGTGGATATCTGGTGCTTACAACTATTTACAATCTGCCCCACCTTACTCATTCAAAGCTGATTTTGCAACCTCTCCTGATGTGGGAGTCTGCTGTTTTGTGTTGATTTCATTGGTTAAATAAAGAGACTGCCTTGGCCCTTTAATAGGACTTAAAATTAGGTAGGTGGAGTAAACAGAACAGAATGCTGGGAGAAAGAAGCTGAGTCAAGGAGTCACCATGGTTCTCCGACTCCAGACAGATGCAGGTTAAGATCTTCTCTGGTAAGCCACCTCGTGGGCTACACAGATTATTAGAAATGGGTTAGTCCAGATGTGAGAGTTAGCCAAAAAGAGGCTGGAACTAATGGGCCAACCAGTGTTTAAAAGAATACAGTTTCCGTGTAATTATTTCGGGGCATAACTAGCCATGTGGGCGGCTGGGTGGCAGGACACAGCCCCGCTGCTCTTATTTCAACACTCTCCTCTTGCCAATACTTTTCCAAGGTGCCATCATGCCCTCCTGTCTCTGGTCTTTGTATTTTTAAATTTATTTTATGTATATATGTGTGAACCTAAGTGTATGTATATATGTGTGAACCTAAGTGTATGTATATGCCATGGTACTGGAGTTATAGATGGTTAGGAGCTGCCATTCAGGTGCTGGTGCTGGGAACTGAGCTCAGGTCCTCTATAAGAGCATTAAGAATGACTGAGCCATCTCTCCAATCCTGGATCTCTGATCTTTATGCACTTCTCTTACTTTCCCAGTCTGCTGTGATTTAAATTGCATCCCCGCTGAGAAACTCACAGTGACCTCTCGAAATCACACAAAGACTCCCCAATTCCTGAATTCACTAATATCCTTCTCACTGTAACACTTTAGGCCCCTTGGTCACATTTCATCTAATTTCATTTTCTGGTTGCTTCCTTTGAGAATGTGGCAAGTCCTTGGGGACACCGTTGATCTGGCAGTACATTGAAGTCAGTTTTAATTGTAATTTCTAAATAGTTTGAACAGTTGAATAGTTTCTAGGGGAACAAAGGGTCTTTGCCTTAAAGACTGTGAAAGGGATAGCTGTTTGTCAAGTCCAAGAGAACTGAGGTGGGAAACGTTTTTCCATCCTGAGATGTTCCGCACAGTTTTGCCCCACCTTCAGCCAGTCTCTTCTTTCTAATACCATGATAATTTCCCAGTGATGTCTGACTCATTCGGCTCATCTTTTAATCACTGCTATCTTGAGACTACCTGATGTTAAGAAGACAAAGCAATCCCCACAAACCCCACGCTGCATTGATAATTTCTTTTCGCAGCTCTCTGGGAATACATGTATTCTATTTAAGCACTGAATCTACATATTTTTCCCCTAAAGGAACTTTGTATTTCTGAGTAGTGCTTTGAATAGACAGTTTCTGAAAATGAACAGAAATTCATTTTTTCATTTCCTGTGTCATTAAACATTTTTTGTTATTTTTTCGAGACAGGCTTTCTCTGTGTAATAGTTCTAACTGTCCTGGAACTAGCTCTTATAGACCAGGCTGGCCTTGAACTCACAGAGATCTCCCTGCCTCTGCCTCCCAAGAGCTGGGATTAAAGGCACGTGCTATCTTAAACTTTTGTTTTTAAACTGGATTAGTAAAACAGCTTGCCCATGAGTCTCCCTTCCTACTTGCAGCCATGTTTCTGTAAATTCTAGCCTACAAGAAGCCATCGGAATATTATTTCTTAACCTAAACTCTGATCATATAATCCCCACTTAAAACATATCTTTCACGACCACAAGATAAAACAGCAAAATTCTACAAGCTACATCTTCTCTCCCTTCAATTCCTTTGTCTGTCACTCTTCGGTCTACCCTTTGTACAATAAAACCAAACTGTTTATAACCTACTCTGTCCTGTTCACTGTCTCCTCTGTCTGCAAACACTCTCTTTTTCCTTCTGTATTCAATTCTTATTTGCCAAGTATGGTTAGTCTCAGATGCAAGGTCTCTTTGGCTGCTTCTCCACTCTTGGCCTTCTCTTAAGTGTGTCTCTTGGAGGATTTCTTGGCAATCACCCTTAACAGACTGCCAAATTCTTGTGCCCAGTGTCTGTACCTGAGGCAATACAATTAAAAACATTCTCTTTTTAATTTTTTTTGAAACAGTGTTTCTCTGTGTAGCCCTGGCTGTCCTGAAACTTGCTCTGTAGACCAAAATGGCCTCAAAATCACAGTGATCCTCCTGCCTCTGCCTCCTGAGTGTTGGGATTAAAGGCATGCACCACCACCTCCCAGATATCTAACAACATTCTTGAAGGCCTGGACCCTAGAACCAAACTAACAGGAATCAAATATTGGATCAATCAACTGTAAGTTTCGGGGTTTTAGATAATTTGCTTGATATCCCCTTTCCTCAATTTCTTTCTGTGTGAAACGAGGATGTTGTGATGGAGCAGCTAGCAAAGGGGTCATGCTTAGTATTCTTTCTAGTCCCGGGCAAGCATTAAGTGTAACAATTTATAAGCCCAGAATCTATCGGAATGCCTAGAACAAAGTAAACATTGACTCTAGGCTGATTTGCAGAGTGGCACATGCTTTTGGTTGAGGTACAGTTCACACAACAGAAACAACCTTTTCAAAAATGTATGCTGCAGTCGCAGTGACTGCAATCACAGTGCTATGCACCTATCACTTCTATTCAATTCCAGAATCTCCCCAACACTTTAAAGGGAAGCTGCACCATTCCCCATTAGACAGTCGCTCCCTGCACCCCTTCTCCTCTGTTGTCGCTTACAGGGAATATGACAAAAATATAATGTAGCTGGCCCACTACAAATAAGAGTTGTCTTTCCACAATGGAATCTATATTAAAGACAGTTAGAGAATTAAATTGCACCCCCTGAGTCAGTCAGGCATCAGAACAAAATTCTCCACGGTCACCACTGTAATGCCAAGTGTGGCATAGTCATCCTTTTAACTAATACAAGATTTCTTTGAAATGGCACAAAAGTAACAGTTTTAGTTCAATTGAGGACTTTAGAAAGAAAGCATTCCACACTGTATAAGACGTACTTAATGCAGTCTGGCCTTTTGAAGTCTACCATCTGATGTATGTGGTGACAAGAGAGAAGCCCTCAGAGCAGGTGCTGTTGACAGCAGCATTCCTATGTGCCATCCTTGGCTCTGTGACTCCAGAATGACATTAGGTCCCTGCTGAAAGAGCCATTCAGATTATCTGCTGCCCACCAGCTCAGCCCATGCATATTCATACTTGAGAACAACACTGCCTTAATAAAGAGTGTTTTGACATTTCTTAGGGCCTAGCTATGGCTATTGATTTCTTCTCTCTTTCCACTGCCAGCTGCTGCCACTTTCCTGACCCTTTCAAGTCCAATTACACTCTATACTGGACCATTTCCTGCTTAGTCTCTCTCTCTCTCTCTCTCTCTCTCTCTCTCTCTCTCTCTCTCTCCCCCCTCTCTCTCTCTGTCTCTGTCTATCTCTCTGTCTCTCTGTCTCTCTGTCTCTATCTCTCTGTCTCTCT
>NW_004949140.1:2121768-2126836 GCF_000317375.1 Microtus ochrogaster
GTTGATAGTCTGGTTTCTGCTATTGGTTTTTGCCTGATGAATTTTCTGGATTCCAGTAGGTCCATTGCTTTTTCCTTCTGGATTCTAGAACCTTGATTTCTTTTGTTGACTTTGGCAGCCACTGAGCTGGCTGTTCTGATCCTCAGACTGCTGTCTAGACTTCTATTCATTGTCCTTTCATTTTCGACATTGATACTGAATTTGTTCTGATGAATGTATTTCATATTTGTACCTGACAAGAGATATTGTAATATTATCCTTAGCAATGTACTTGTTTTAAAGTTAGTTTTGAGTTTTCTCTCATATATGAGTGCACATATGAGAGGAAAAAAAATAAAAAAATTTATTGTGCGTGAAGGGTGATAGTACCATTTAATAATCTATTATCAGATTCATTTTTATTTTCTAATTACCAAGGGTGATAAAACTCAATCAGCACTTATATTTAATGCCTCATTTTTGGAAGCTTCTTTTCAACTCTTAAAGGGGATGCATTCCAAACCAAAGACTCTGTGCAATCCAACCTTTCTTAATTAGGTAAGGAGCCTATAAATCTCCCGTTGCAGCTCTTCTTCAGTAGGGATTCCCATGTTCCAATTGCTCTCTGTTGGGCAAAATACACGACAAGAAAGAAGTCATGGCTGCGTGTACGACTCAAAGGCTGATCAGTGCCCTTGACTGCTGCATGATTTATGTTTCAGGAAAAATACACTCTCTTCCTTAGCCAGGCTAGAAGGACTAAGGCAGTACCGGTAGCCATTGGGCTGCAAAAATCGATGAGAAATAGCAGCTAGGCACTTGCAATGATTGATTTTCTAGGCCGGAGTAGGATGGGATACTAAATGGGATAGACTTTTATGGGCTAGGTGGGTGCTGAACTTTTCCTCATGTGTATGACTAAGGCCAACATGCCAGAGAGGAGGTGGCAAAGTGCAGTAATAGCCTGGATTTGAGCCTTTTCTGTGCTACCTTCTAAGAAGGTTGATTGTCTTCTTGGCTGACCTCACATAAGTACCAAATCTTTCTATGCTATGAATTGCTCACCACTTTAAAATGAGATTAATATTAATATCTATCACAGAGGTAGACTGTCTGATAAGAAGGTGTTTGGCCCATTTCAACTGATGTTATTGTTTCTTATTCCTGTCATAGAATTACGTATACTATAATATAAGAATGTAAGCTCATCAGACTAGCTAGACCTTACTTAGGTACTCCCCACTTACTAGTTTTGACATGAGATAAGTTAACTTTTCTTTTTAATGTACACATATTTAAGATTTATTAATTCAAAATTTCATACACACATATAATGTACTTTGATCATATCCCTTCCATTATTCTTTCTCATCTCCCCCTTTCCGTCACTGAACATTCTCTTCTCAACAAGTCCTGCACCTGATTTCATGTCTTTTTGTGCCATATTCATTTAATTAGGATTGCTTACAAGAGAATGGAGGTGCTAAGCCACAGAGGAAGGTGACCACCCCTACAGCAACTATTAATTGCCTATGGCCCCTCATAGTGGGATGGGAATTCATTAACCCTTCTCTCTTCCATGATGGAATGTTGATGGACTCAGTACTGGGCAAGTTTTAGGTGGGTAGCTGTTGCTGGGGTGAGTTCATGAACACACTGGCCATGTCACAGCTAGAGGACAGCATTTCATAGCACTTCTTTGAAGAAGGACGCTTAAAAGAAATCCCACGCTAGCTCAGAATTGAGAAATAGATGGTTATTTATTTAGGGGTAGACTCACAAATCAGAATCCTCTGCTTGAACGGAGATCAGAAACCAAAATCAGCAACTGGAACAGAGAGGCCGGAAAAGAGGCCGGACACATGCTCTACATCAACATCTATAGTATAAGAGGCCACTCTCCACTGGCTGTAAGACTTCCTACAGCACCCTTCCCCATTCTCTGTCTCTTAAATTTCTTTTCATCCTTCCCCCTTCGGCAATGCTCCTTAAGCCTTGGCTGAGGTTTTAGATGAGTAATACAAATGTCACTTGACAGTCGCTTACTCTCAGCAGTTTGACTAGTTATAGGTCTCTATAGGAATCATTACTTGATGCAGACAGAAAGTGCTCTGACCAGTGCTGAGATCAGGTTGTTGGTTCTCTTCTCTGATGCTGGGAAGGCCTCAGAAGTCAGTAACTCTCCTGTTTAAGTCTTCCTCTGGATGGTCAGATTATCAATGTTGTAACAATGTTTAAGCTTTATTTGTCACAATTTTATTACCTGTTTTGTAAGATAAATAGTGATACTTGTTTCATGAGTTAGTAAGACTAAGTGAAATTTTACATACATAATTATATAATGCATAGCTATTAGCATTATTATATTATATGTAATATTTTTAGATCACCTTTTAGTAATGTATCAATTAATATTGATATAATATTTACTATCTCTAATAATTGATATATCATGCATTTTAACATACAAGCATAATACCTAGCACATAGCAAGTACTAAATATTGCTCTCTGATTTTACTCCCATCAAACAGTATGACCATCATTGTGGTTAATACTGTGTATTATGTTTTTCCCAGCATAGGATGTCACATGGGCTCTCAAAACTGCAGCCAGTACTATACTTTTCTGTTAATGTCATGTGCCAATCACTGATGGCACATGAGAGGTCTGTGCCAAAGTCTACTCATAGACTTAAGATCTCTTTTCTTCCTGTCTGAGTGTTGAACCTTCTCCTTGTGCATACCCTTGGAGAGCTGCAAGAAGACTCTTTCTTAGTTCTTTTGGAATTGTTCTTTTTATAGTTTTGTTAAAATAGATATTGCTTATTAACCACTATTGGGTGTATATCTGGTAAAGATTGCCATCGCATCCTGTATGTTGCCTCATCAATCTGTTGTTTTGGACGAAACTGAAAGAGAAAAGAAGCTGAGGAGGAAAAGGGAAACTTTCAGGGTGGAGTTTCTAAAGGGCCAGGTCCTAATAGCGAGTTGCTGGGATTTTGTAGTGAAAATGGGTTCATATATAGAGAGTGTAATAGTATCACCTCAAATGTATGGTGTTTGTTACAGCTTTGATAAGACATAATTCATAATCCATAAAATTCAACTGAAGTAGAAAAGTCAGTGCTTTCTCATGGATTCATACTATGGCAAAACCATCACCATGATCTGATTTCAGAATATTTTATCACTATCTGAGAAACCGAAACTAGTTGTGCACCATTCCATATAAGCCTACTAACACTAGCCAACCAGTGGTATATATTCTCTCCATTTAGAATTAGCTACTGTGGGCATTTTAGGTAAGTGAAATCATAACATGATTTGTCATCTATTATTATTATTATTTTTTTTCACCTTTTTTTTAATATTTTTTTTATTAAGAAAGAAAAAAAAAATTTTCCGCCTCCTCCCAGCCTCCCACTCCTCCCACTCTCCCCCTCCCAACCTCCTATTATTATTATTATTAACATGTTTTATATTATACAATGTTTTCACCATGAATTTATGCTGCATCATGTACGAGTAAATACTTTTTCCCTTTATGGATAAACAGCATTCTAATATTTAGTGTCTTCTAATGTTAAAATGATAGTCAACATTTGTCTTCAAGTTACACAACATTCCCAGACACTAAGCATTTTGGTGCATACTTGTAATCCCAGTACTTTGGGAACCAAAGCAGAAGGATTACAAGTTGAAGGTTATCTTGTGTTTCAGATCACCCTGAGATAGTAAGTGCTTGTTTGTATACTAATGAAATTAGAATATTAGTATTTCTAATGAAAAAGGGATGAGTAAATAAATAAATAAATAAATAAATAAATAAATAAATAAAACCAGCTTCAAAGTAACTCCAACTTTTCTTCACTTTCCCTGTTTGGAGGGAGCCCTCAGGAATTCTACACATTGTTGGACACATGGCAAAGGAATAGATATGTCTATCATACTCATTTAGATATTCTGTTCTAGGTAAATTATCACCAGTTGCTTGGGTCTTAACACTCCTACAGATGTTCCATCTATACCTAATTGTGTCTTTTCTATTCATAGAAGAGTCATTGTCTATTAGAAGCAGGCACATAAAGAAAATCGTCAAGCTTCCTCTCCTTGCATCAACAGGAGGAGGCTTTCATGTGCAAGAGGCTGAAGGTGAATACTGTATTTGTTACTTTTTCATAGCTCTAGCTAGAATGCCTAGTTCATTTCAGATAGCTTTGTCCATGTTCTTTGGCTCCACCATGAGTAGGGCAGATAGAGGAGGATATTGTTTACCTTATGGTGAATGGAAAGATAAACAGGAAGTGGCCAGGCAAAATATATCCTTCAAATTCTTGTTCCCTGTATCATGAAGGGGCCTGCTTGTCGGGGTTTCTGTCCCACCCAGTACCCCACAGCCGACAAGCCCCAAAGAAAATCACACAGAGAGTCTGCATTAATTATAAACTGATTGGCCCATTAGCTCAATCTTCTTATTAGCTCTTGTAGCTTATATGAACCCATTATTCTTATCTATGTTAGCAACGTGGCTTGGTACCTTTCAGCTGGGGAGGTTACATCTTGCTTTTCCGTGGTCTGGGCTGGAATGGGAAGAATGGGCTTCCTCCTTCCTAGCAATCTCCTGTTCTCAACGCCCCGCCTCTATTTCCTGTCTGGTTGACCCACCTATACTTCCTGCCTGGCCAATTACTGTTTATTCAAAACATGATTGACAGAATACAGACAATTCTCCTGCACCAGTTCCCACTGACCTGCTTCCTCCAACCATGTGCCTCCTTCCCATAAATTTCCATAACCTTCCTCAAAGTGTCACTAGCTGAAGATCAAGATTTTAACATGTGAGCTTGTGGGAGACGTCTCATACTTAAGATCTAACAAGAGCCATCTTGCAAGTCTCATTTTCCTTCCTATATTAGTTCAGTTTTTCATGTCAGGTCACTTACTGTCTCTTGAGAGTTCTGGCTGACCACGCAAAGATGAACAGGACAGTAGTACCTTTTCAAGTTAGGCTAGCATTTGAATTAAAATAATCCTAAAGACAAATAATATTTGACACCGTGTGGAAATACTGCTGCCATAGAGTTTAGA
>NW_004949140.1:2129128-2140663 GCF_000317375.1 Microtus ochrogaster
CAGGCTGGCCTCGAACTCACAGAGATCTGCCTGCCTCTGCTTCCCGAGTGCTGGGATTAAAGGCATGCGCCACCACCGCCCGGCTAAGATTGACTTTCTTGTTATGCCTCCATCATGCCATACTCTTCTGCTTTAGAGGTCTTATATTTGCGATTCCACTTCTGTCTGTCACCAGATCTTCATGCTGTTTGTTCCTTGTCAATTTGGTTTCAATTCAGGTTTGATAGACCTTTACCAATCTTTCCAACATAGTTTCCCAATCTCCTAGTCACTGTTACATTATTTAGTTGTGTTTTCTTCTTGGCATTTAATGTAATTTAAAATTATTTCACTATTGTAAATTTACTCCATTAGAATATAAATCCTACAATGGAAGCCATTTTAACTGCCATGTTCATTGCCATGTTACCACACCTAGAGTGGGCCTTTGGGACTAGTATCATAAGTTTTTGTTGATTAGACAAATGTACAGATATGGCAAAGGTCTTCATTACAGTTCTAGGCATCAGTAATAAGACCAGGAGTAGTGTCACTTCATGGTATGGGACTGTTGCAGATCACACAGTGACAGATCATTAGAATGGCTCATGTTTGCAGCTGGAAAGAGTCTGAATGTACCAACCTTCTCTATAGCATTTATCTTGAGGAGGTACATTGGATATCTAGATATTTTCATTTTTAACTATTGTGACTAGTGTAGCAATAAACATGGTTATACAAGCATTTCAGTGGTGTATTTACTCCAATTTCGTGGAGTATTTATCCAGGAGTGGCATGGCTGAATCATCTGGTAGTTCTAGTTTTAGTCCTTCCTTCCTTCCTTCCTTCCTTCCTTCCTTCCTTCCTTCCTTCCTTCCTTCCTTCCTTCCTTCCTTTGTTTTGTTTGGAGGAACCTCCATGTCTTAGTTACCGTTTTGTTGCTATAACAAAACACCATGACCAGAGCAACCTAGAAAAGAAAGCATTTAATGTGGACTTGTTTACAATTTCAGATGGTGACTCCCTCCCTGCCTGACCATCATGGTGGGGAACAAGGTAGAAGGCAGGCCATCATGGCACTGGAGTGGAATCTTAGAGCTTATATCTTCTCTATAAGCATGAGGTAGAGAGATAATGGTGTGGGCATTTAAAATGTCAAAGCCCCCACCTCTAGCAAGGCCGCATCTAATCCTTCCCAAATAGGCCTACCAATTGGTGACAAAATATTTAAATATATGAGCCTGCTGGTAAAATTTGCTAAAATAGGTGGAGGTAGGAGGACTGTGTGTTCAAATATATGAGCCTATGATAACCATTCTCATTCACACTCCATATTAATTTGCACAGTATACCAATGTACATACGTATTTATGGTATAAAAGGGTTCCACTTTCCCTACATGTTCACCAGCATTTATTGTTCTTTATTTTATTTTAAAAAAATGATAGCTATTCTGATGGCAATGAGATGGAATCTTAATAAGATTTTAATATTCATTTTTGTGGTGGCTAAGGTGTTGAACACTTTCAAATATTTATTGGTCATCAATAATGAATAAATAAGGAAAATGCACATGACATTTTATTCAACCATAATGAAAAGTGAAGTCATGACATTTGCAGGAAAATGGACAAATACAATTTGTTTTCTCCTAATTACAGTGTGTATTGTGTGTGTGTGTGTGTATGTGTGTGTGTGCGTGTGTAAGCCATAAAGGCAGAAAAGGAACCTTGAGAGAAGAAATTTACAATTATTTAGATTTATTTATTTATTGTATTGTATTGTAAG
The DNA here is from genome assembly GCF_000317375.1 of Microtus ochrogaster. NCBI lineage: Eukaryota > Metazoa > Chordata > Mammalia > Rodentia > Cricetidae > Microtus > Microtus ochrogaster. The sequence goes on from NW_004949140.1 coordinate 2,130,896, forward strand.
AGTGTTTTGGCTACATGCATATGTGTACATCACATGCATACTTAGTGTCTACTGAAATCAGAAGTGGATATCAGATTGCCTGGAACTTGAGTTACAGACAGTTGTGAGCTACCATGTGGTTTCTGGGAATTAAACACAGTTTTTCTTTAAGAATAGCAGGTGCTTTAACCACCAAGCCATCTCTGCAACCTTAAGAAGAAGAAATCATAAGGGAGGAGAAAGAGAGGAAGGACATGTATGTGACATGTATGCAAAAGTACGGACTATATGGTGGGAGGAAGAAGACCAGCAAAGGCCCACATGGGGAAAGGACCAAAAGAAAATGCAGAAATAAATTACTCAGAGCAAAATGTAACGGCATATATTATGAAAATGTCATAATGAAATTTCATTATACTGTGTACTTTTTAAAAATTTTAACACAAAAGAACCTGCGTTGAACATGAAAAATATACTTTATATTAGTCAGCAACATGTTTGTATCTGTGGGGGTTTGTTATGCTTTGACTAATTTAGATAACTTCACACTATCTGCCTTATTTTGCATGTAGATATGGGTTTTGAATGCTTTCCGAGTTGTATTGCACAGACTCTGTGGGTCACTGGGAGAATGAGATACCTGGACCAGTCCTGGGGAGATAGGTGGGTTGTCAGCCATTGTGTGCAGATGATGGCTCTACTGACAACAAAGTCTGTAGAGTATTCTGCAATGGACAATTTTATTGTACATGGTCTTATTAAGAAGATAATGGAAGGTCTCTGAAAAAATAAGTAATGACAGTCTGCTGTCCCTGCAGAATTCACAAAAGGTAGAATGTCCTTGTCGGAAGACACTTTTCTTCTTTCTTTTTTGGTTTGAAAACATTAACCATGGGAAATGATTTAGCAACATTCTTTGCCACAATTTAGTGATCCTTGACAATAGAGTTTGCCCGAATCTGTCTAACAATTAGAGATTTGGACTTCCCTCCTGAGATTCCCTTATCTCCTGATCAGAATTTCCCATAAATTGTGCTTCTTGGAGTTCTCCATTATTCCAACATTTTAAAAAAGGATTTATTATTTCATGTGTGGAGGTGTTTTACTTGAATATATGCATATGTATCATGTGCACGCCTGGTACCCATAAAGATCAGAAGACGGAATTGTATACCCTGGTTATAGATGGTTGTGAGCTACCATGTTAGTAACAAGAACCAAACCCAGCTTTTCTGTAAGAGCAGCAAGTGCTTTGAACCTCTGCATCATGTCTCCAGCCCGCTTGGAGGTCTCTTGAAGCACTAAGAATTACTATAATGGCAAACTAGAAGACAGCAGAGTGTAAAAATTAGAGGTGAAGTTTATCTGGCAGTGTTATTTTTAAAGAGTCGTCATTAGTCACTCGTGGAGATTTCTATTCACCTTTTAGGTGCTCCTTTGTTTTCTGATGCCAGTGTTTCAGAAGCACACTTGACAGTATTGTAGCATTTGAGCACAGCAAGTATGTTTGGAGGTAAACTGCAGTTAAGAAAAACGTAAGAACATAACAGGAGTTTAATGAAGCGACTTTTCTATTAGTAAATATAGATCAGAACCACTTGAGAGGAAGGTGAGAGGAAGAAGAGCTATGTGCATATTATCTTGCCCTAACCTCTGAGTTTTTTCTTCCATCCATCATGTCCTTGAAGCTTAGCTTTAAAATACTCCCACTCATACAGATGTTTTGCACAGCACGTCTTTGAAATCCACTGATGTAGTCTCATGAGAGCTTTGCGTACATGTGGAAAATGAGGTGTGGCAAGGACAGTGAGTTGTTCGTTAGAAATATCCGTACTGGTAATGCTGTAAAAAATGATTGCTTCTAAGGTGGGCTCTGAGCCATGCTCCTTAAAGTCTCTTTTAATTTGTACTTGGATATAAATTTAATGCTCTTTTTACGATACTTGAAAGAGCTGTGTAATTTCATGGTCTGGTCATTACCATTGGCATTAAAGGAATGACTATTGCTGCTACTTAATATATCTTGCCTAGTTTCTTAATGACTGTGAAGCACATGGCATAAGAGCTCCCTTGTTTGCACATAGGCTGATAGGGAACACCTGTTCTTTGGTGGGTGGGGTTGATTGACTGTATATTCCTTCCTTGAGCTTTCCTGCTACCCTCCCTCTTCTTTCCTCTGCTGTTCTGAATACATACAAAGGAATAGTCCATTTGACCCCCTGGACCTCCAGGTACCTCTAAGCTCTAAATTTTAAATTAATAAACCTTAGAAGGCAGCAAGAATAGTACATTGGGTAGGACACTTAAAGAATTATGTTAGGGACCAAAGTAAGGAAAAGGAATGGGTGCATAGATCATATGAACTCTTTTTACTCTCATATTAACAGGAAACGCATGTGGGGCATGGCAGTCATGTGGAAGAACATGCTTCTTCACCATAAATTTCCTCAGCCCTGTACTTTCCCCCTATGCTTAACCAAAGATGTCCAACAGAGATGAAATGCCTTATATTTCAAAATACTGCCTAGTCTCTGTTCCTTTGTGTCCAGAATGCTTGAGGTATTTGTGCCAGATAAAATGAGTTGTGATAGAAGGAAATGTGTGTGGTCTCTTTGCAATTTCCCATCCCAATAGGAATGAGACTGACAACGGAAACAGCATTAGAGCAGGACTGAACAGTCACAGTAGTTAAATATATTAGAGTTCATGGCTTCCAACAAGTATAGATTGCACTGAGCAGGGAACACTGGGCTGTGACTCGAGTCCTTCATGCCTGGGCAAGAAAGAGACAGAGAAGTGTGCAGGCAGGATTCAGCGAGTAAGCTGAGCACGCCCCTCTTCTCAGCAAATGGCTAACAGTACAGTTCCTTTCATTTAATCCCTTTCCTGTTTTGTCTAGGACAAAGTAGGCTCTGTTTAAGTATCCCTAGGGAGTTAGGGTGGTGGGGGCTGAGTGACTCCGTGAATAGATTGAATGATTTTTGGTATGCGAAGTATCTTGCCAATTATTTTGCATAAACAATGTCAAAGAGCTATAAAATCTTGCTTCTCTTTCCCGTTACTCTTATAGCTTCCTGCATGCTGATTTGCTCCAACCTCCCAGGGAGCTGCTCCCATAAAGATGATAGACATGAGGATGGGGGTACGATGGTGGAGAAACTTTTAGCATATAGATTGATTTAAAAACTCATTTAGATTTAATAGAATAATTATTGAGATTAATTATCGAGAAAAATGACATGCCATGTAATTGAATATTGTATAAACAAGATATAGTGGATATAATTATAGTTCTACAAATACTGTAATAGCTGTGTTAAGAGGAGTCAGTGAACCATGAAGTATTTCATCAAAGGTCAATATTTCTAGAAATCTTTAAGGCATTTCAGACTGTAAATAATTACCTCTTTGATTCTTAGCTAGAATATATGTAGTAATCAAAACTGTGTCTTGAGGCTGCTGCCTTTGCTCACCTGGTGTGGTGTGGTGTCAGCTGACAACATGAACATTTACTTTGTCTATTGGCTTGTACTAGGATCTATGGGAATGTTGAATTTGGGGATATTAAAACCTTTGAATTAAAATGTACATATTGATTAGGTTCTGTGAAGACAAGTACAATCTTTACATATTAAATGGCATTGGACTTTCTCTTATTTATGTCACTATGACATTTAAAATAAATTATTATGAGTTTTATTTAATCATATGGTATATCAGTGCATCTAAAAAATCAACTATGTAAAACATACAGAGTTAGAGACCAAAGTAAGTTCTTCCAGTGCTAATTATATGATCTTGATAATGGTATTTCAATTCTCCAATTCTCCATTGCTTTGTCTTCAGAATGGAAATAAATATATCTTTCTCAGCATTTATTCTAGAGATGAAATGAATCAAATAGGGCACAGCAAAGCCATATATGGATAGTAGAAGGCAAGTCAGTGTTCATTTTCCTTCTACAAATACAAACCAGTTTTCATGCAAGAGGTTTTCAACATGAACTTGAAGGGTTACATTGATCCACATACTCACCTCATTCCAATTAACTAATCTGAAGACACCATCGTTTTGAACTTGGCCATTGTAATTCCAAGCCCTCATTTGCTCATTTATCAGATATAGCAGGTTGAGCAAGGCATAATCTCTTTGTACTTCAGTTTCTTCATCCTCAATTTGGAGCAAGCATAGCTTTTCAGTCTTGTCCCACAGGATTATCCTTAAGATTAAATCGTAGAAACAGCAGGCTCACACAGCACCTGTCTAAACCAAACACTCAATTAACACTAGCTATGAACCTTACTCTCAAATAGCGAGGTACACAGCAGGCTTATAAAACTCATTTACAATCAAAATAATAATCTTTGCCAGATTAATGGTGTTGCCTGTAGAGCATCTAAGAGGTTTGTCATCTTCTGAATTTATTCTCTAGATCTCAAATGGTATTTATTGCCTGCAAGAAACATTTATTTATTGAAACAAATTATAAGACCATTTATCCATTCACTCATTTATTTAAGGAAACAAATGATTGTTGAACATCTATTAGGAGTGCTATGAAATTTTCTCATTGCTTAAATGTGTATGAATAAAATAGCCATGGTTGTTACTCCAGTAGAACGTCTATTCTAAAATATCTGTGAATCTAGGCACTGTGGCCTTGGAGTTTTTATATTGTACCCACCTTCAGTTCTTTTTGAGGCAGAGTAACCTTTACTTGGAAAAACAATAGAGCATAGTTGGGCATATGCACAAGTATATAAAAAAAGCATTGTGTGTCTGGTACCATGAGACAGGACATATAGTATAAGAAAGATCTTAGGTGGCAGGTAAGGGGATTGGAAGCAATGAGCAACAGTAGGGGGCAGAAAAGTGTCTGTCTTGCAAGTTTATGAGTCAATTAATAGACTCATTTGATCAAAGAAAACCCATTTTGTGTAGCATACTGTAAGTAACTCGCATTATATAGTTGCGTGTCTTAGGTAAGTGTTTCTATTGCTGTGATGAAACACTATGACCAAAACTGTAGTTGGGTAAGAAAGGGTTTATTTGCCCTAAACTTCCATATTGCTGTTCACCATTGAAGGAATTCAGGACAGGAACTTAAACAGGGCAGGAACCTGGAGATAGGAGCTGATGTAGAGGCCATGGAAGGGTGCTGCTTCCTGGCTTGCTCCCCATCGCTTGCTCGGCCTTCTTTATTAGAGAAACCAGGACCACCAGCCCAGGGATGGCCCTACTCACAATAGGCTAGGCCCTCCCTGTCAATCACTAATTAAGAAAATGCCCTGAAGCTTGATCTTATGGTGACATTTTCTCAGTTGAGGTTCCCCCTTTTCTGATGACCACTGCCTGTGTCAAGTGGGCAGGAAACTAGCCAGTACAATGACTTAGATAAGGACCAAATTTTGAAGATACTTAAATACCAGGAGGGGAGTACAAACTTTGTTACTCAAACAGAAAATATAGTACATAAAGTGATATTTCTTCACATTTGCAGATTTTGTTCATTCACTGTGTATGCTGAGCTGTTTGGGTATATATGAAAGTTAACAGTAATGAACAATTGCAATGCAACCTACCCAAGAAGATGATGACCAAGATAGTGTTGGTGGTAATGAAAAGGAACGGTTCAGTGATTCTGTCTCTCAGAATTGATTCTAAGGAATGAATTAGGTAGCGGTGTCATGGCGTGTGTGCAGAGCATTTATCTAAGCATCTCAAATACTTTTTAAGTGACTTCTGTGTTTGAAACCTGCCTTGACCTCTCATCGCCCATATCACGTTTACTTCCTTCAGTGCTCTAGAAGTGCTATCATGAATTTGAAGCAGATCATCTCCACACATGATTCTTTCTGTTATTTTTGAGATTGTAATATAATTACATTGTTTCTCCCTTCCCTTTCCTACTCCAAACTCTCCCATGTACCTGTCCTTGCTGTGTGTCAAATTTATGGTCCCTTTTATTAATTGTTATTATATGCATGTATATATATACATATATATTCCTAAATATAACCTGTTTAGTCTCTATAATTTTATTTGTATGTATGTTTTCAGGGTTGACCACTTGGTTTATTGATGTGCTTTTCCTCAGAGATGATTATTTCTCTGGATCTTAGTATTCGTTTGCTATCTGTTGATTTTTTAGTGTGTGGTTAAGGCCTCTTGGGCTTTTCCTAAGCCACTTTGGCCTTGTCTATTGGTGTCATCCTGTTCCAGCTCATGTTTAGGCCTTCATAGTCGTGAGATTTTGTGGATGTTGCTTCTGAAATTACTAAGGGAGACAGTCTCACAGAAGACTCCCTGATCCTCTGGCTCTTACAGTCTGTCCGCCCCCTTTTCCACAATGTTCCCTGAGCCTTAGATACAGGAGAAGTTTTGTAGATGTGTCTATTGCAACTGGGCTCCACAATTCTGCATTTTGATTGGTTGTGGTTTTCTATAATGGTCTCTGTTGCAATGAGATGTTTTTTTGATGAGGGGTGAGGACTGTACTTGTCTGTGGATATAAGGACATAGATTAAGAGTGCAGTTAGGGATTATGATTGCAATTATACCAGGAAACATCTGGAGTTGGGAACAGTGAGCAAGAAGAAGGCAAAGGATCCTAGAGGGACAATGGGACAGTCGGTGAACATCTGATTTTGGAGGGCCTAGATAAAACTTTCTGATTTGGGGAAATCTCTGGAAAAAACATAGAATGGCCTTGCTAATTAAAGCTTCCTATCAGCCTGGTCAGGTGGAGCCTTCATTCAATGCTTAAATTTGATTAAGGAAAGGAAATGGAAATTTTTGGTAAAAGAATGCTTTGATATCAGTCATCATCAAAGAAATAGCAATAAATCTTGTGGAGGATATGGGAAAAGAGGAGCCTTTATACAATGGTAGTATGAAGTAAACCAACAGTCACCATGAAAACTAAAAATTATACAACCATGTAAATCTGCTCTCTCACTCCTGACTATACATCGAAAGGAATCTATGCCAACATATCACAGAGAAACTGTTATATTTCAATGTTTTTAAATAGTGACTCCATTCATAGTATGAGATATAAAATTAGCTTAAATGTCAATCTACAGATGACTCGAAAAAGAAACTATGTCATATATATATATATATGGAATTTTTATGAAGCCATGAAGAATATTTCAATTATGCATTTTGTAGAAAATTAATGGAACTTGGAGTCATTGTATGAAATGAAATAATTCAGACACGGGAAGACATACTGCAAGCTGTCTTTATGTATGGAAACTCTAAAATGTTGGCCTGAATGTAGAATAGCAATTACCAGAAGATTTGGAGGGAGAGGAGAGGGAGTGGGAAGTTAGATAATATATATCCAAACGCAGTTGGATCGAAACAATATGTTCTAGTGAGCTACAGTACAGTGAGTTGAGTACACTTGAAAGAATCTATTATGTGTTCTTTTGAAAAAAGCAGGAGAGAAGCTTTAAAGGTCTAAGTACACACACAACTAATAATATATGTTCTGTTTATTTGAATTGTTCAAAGAAATTTATGTAACTAGAATTATAAAATAAGTAGCCTTTTATGAGTGCTTTTTCTCTTTACATAATACTTTAAGGCTCATGCATGGATCAGCACTTTATTCTTTATTGCTGGATAGCATTCCAGTACACAGACGTGCCAAAATTTGATTATCTAGTCATCAGTTGATGCGTATTTGGATTGTTTCCATATTTTTCTGTGTGAATAGTGCTGCAAGTTGTTTTGTGGGTATATTTTATTTTTGTATATGTAAATACTCGGGTTGTTGTCGTGACATATTCAGTTCCCACTTATCCATGTATAGAACCAATGTAATCTTCATGAAGTGTCCATAAATGTATCTAGTATCTGTTCAGTTCTCTGCTAAGTCATCCACTAACCTCACTCAAACCAAGGAGAACAAAAATCTCCACTTAAGCACATACATCTGCTTGCTAAGATGGGTAACCAGTATACATCTCAAAATGGGATATAAACCTTTGAAAGTTTGTAATAAGATATAAACCTTTGAAAGTTTGTAATAAGATAAAAATGCATTTATACTACTAGTGTAGCCAACTGAGTAAGTTACGTATAATGTAGCAGGGAGACAAGAGAAAGTCTGGGCTATATGTCAGAGAGCTAGTGCTTTGATCCTATAACTAGAATAATAGCTTAAAAATAGTCAGGACTTGACTGTGTCCCATTTCTTTGGATTGTTGAATAGTTTGTTTGAATTTCAACATAACTGAACTTACAAAAGAAGTCTGGGTTCAAATCTCAATCTGAGCATGGACCTATAAAGTCACATTGGGAAAAATATCACTAAATGAGTGGGACTTTGGTATCCTTAATGTTTTAATTTCTTAAATTATTCTTTTGAGAATTTCATACATGAGCTCCAGTCCTCTGTCTCTCCAGTTCCTCTCATATTCCTCCACCTTTTCTAATATCCATAACCTTCTCATTCTGTAATTATTATTCTCTCTCTCTCCCCTCTCACACACACACACAACTTACTGAGCCAATTAATTCTTGTCCATATGCACACATATGTTTAAGACTGACCATTTGGGTTAGATCTTCCTATCAGGGAGATTGTTCTGGGAGAAAATAAACTCTCACTCCCTCAGCAGCTGTGGGTTGCCCATTTCTCTTCATTTATGGGTGGAGCCTTGTGAGGTTCATTCCATCCATGTTGAAGTGTCAACTGGTAAGGTCATCGTGTACATCTTGTGCAGGCAGCCATAATGCTGAGACGGTACCAGTGCAACTTCCCTGTCATGTCTAGAAGACACTATTCTGAAGTAGATGTCCTGGTCCTTTGGCTCTTCTAATCTCTCCACTATCTCTCTCTCTCTCTCTCTCTCTCTCTCTCTCTCTCTCTCTCTCTCTCTCTCTCTTTCTCTCTCTCTCTCTCTTTCTCTCTCTCCTGGAAGTTTGAAGATGTGAGTTCTCAGTCGCCATGCCTCTGTTCTGCTATCATGGACCCCCCTCCCTCTCCTTCTCCCTCTCCCTCTCCCTCTCTCTCTCTTTCTCTCTCTCCTGGAAGTTTGAAGATGTGAGTTCTCAGTCGCCATGCCTCTGTTCTGCTATCATGGACCCTCATCCCTCGGGAACCTCAAGCCAAAATGGCCTCTTTCTTCCTTGGATTCTCTTGGTCATCGCGGTTACCACAGTGATGGAAAAGTCACTAACATGCCGAGCTTGGAAAAGGCATTTCCAAAGTGTCGTTTTTAAATCCTTATATCTTAATGTAGACTCATCCTATATCTGATCCAATAAACTTATTTCCATGACTTCCTAAAATAGCAGAGAAGAATTTCTCTGTGGCACAGCCTAAGTATTTTTGGGGTCCACGTACTGAACTGGGGGATGTACAGTTAAGAACTCCATTTTGCTGTTTCCACTTAGGGAACAGGCTGCATCATCTGAACACATGTTATGGACAGACCAGAGTTCTGAGATCTTTGTGTATATTATATCACTTAATTCTCACAGATACCATTATTCCCAGTGACAGATGGAACAAATGAACTTCAGAAAAACAAATATGTATCTTAAGGGTATATAGCTAACGGTGAACTGTGTTCCCATGGTCAGACCTCAAAGTCTGTGCTGCCTTCCAGAGCTCTTTGCCCTTATGAGCATCCTGGTGTTCCCTGCTCATATGTTAAAAGGCAATGTCCTAGCTGGACGGTGGTGGCGCACGCCTTTAATCCCAGCACTCGGGAGGCAGAGGCAGGTGGATCCCTGTGAGTTCGAGACCAGCCTGGTCTACAAGAGCTAGTT
>NW_004949140.1:2140763-2151423 GCF_000317375.1 Microtus ochrogaster
TCTCTCTCTCTCTCTCTCTCTCTCTCTCTCTTTCTCTCTCTCCTGGAAGTTCCCTGAGTCTTAGATGTGGTGTTTGTGTTGTAGGTAGACCAGTTGAGGCTAGAAGCCCAGTGGTCACTTATTCTTTGCATTTGACCAGTTGTAGCCTCCATATGCTGCTAAAAGAAACTTAGATAAAGGCCAAAAGCTATACTTATCTGTGGGTATAAGGATACACATTTACTATAGAGTTGGAAGCCATATTGAAAATTCCTTATGCCTATAGTATTCCTCCAGTGAACAAGTCTTTTCAATCCTTTTTACATCTTGACAGAGATATTATTTCCCTAGCTACACTTTTAATGAAAATGTAGGCTTTTAAGGATCCCAAAGCATTCTTTCTTAATTTCTTTCCTGCTAGATCAGACTTTACCATCTGTACATTAAAATGAAAGAAGATTGTAAGGGTCAAGAAAAACCATCATCTGCCAGCCCAATATCATTAAGGCTATTTCTACCTCAACTGCCCTGGTATTCAGGTGTCAGCTGAGATTGGTTCTTAAGTGACTACCTTTGTTTCAGGGAGTTTGACCAAACATACAAAAGTCTAACTTTAAAAAATAAATCCCATTTCTAGTTCTTTAGAACATCAAAGATTTAAGGAACCTTTTACTATTACACTCCTTGTAACTGAACATTTCCACATTACCTATACATGGAAAAGTTTAGAAACAACCCCACTCTTTTCTTAATGTCAAGCTTAGTAGTTTGTGTTAGGCCCTCAGTAAATGTTTGTAGAATGACTATCTTCTAAGTATTTCATGACAAACAGCTTGGCAAAAGAAAAAGAATACATTAGGTCAAAAATGGACCAGGGCAGGGTGGTGGTGGTGCACGCCTTTAATGCCAGCATTCCGGAGGCAAAGGCATGTGAACTCTGTGAGTTTGATGCCAACCTGGTCTACAAGAGCTAGTTCCAGGACAGACACCAAAGTTACACAGAGAAACCCTGTCTTGAAAAACCAAAAATAAATAAAATAAAATAAAAATATAAATGGATCAGGTTTGAAATATAGGAACATAGTACTATTTCTAATGGACAAGTGGGGGAAGCTAGAGGGCCTGATAGTTTATGGAATAAGATAGATGTCTGGTTTCAAGTTCATTGAGCAGGATTCCAGCTGGATGTGCTGGTTGATATCTTTGCCTGACTGTTTGAGATTCAAGCTCCAGAGAGAAGCTGGGGCTCAGTGGAGAACTTAAGATGGTATTCCTAGTAAGATAGTAGTGGAAACTATAGCATTGGCGCTGTCAGTGAAGCAACTTCCAGAGATCGAGAAAAGTCGTGGGTCTAAAATGGAGTCATAAGGCAGTGAAAAGGGAGAGCAGAGCTTATAAACTCCATCTAAGAGGTATAGTCAAGCTCTAAGCTATTGGCGACAGTGTGGTGTCATAGAAAACATAAGAGGTAAACTGTACGGAAGAAAGGGATGTGTGAGCAGCTGTGACATGATTCAAATACTGTGCGGAGCTCAAGAACCCTGAACACAGGCCAGGAGCAGTGTAACCCAGAATTATTTATGACCCCGTGAGAATATGCATGTCACACCATTTCCTTTTAAAAATCTATGATAAGCCTCTGAACTTGAGCCTAGTCAGCAAGGCAGAAAGATCATTTTAGGTCTTGATTTTTCCCATGTGTGCATGGTTTTGTATATGGCTATATGTATATATAAGCATATGTTTTAGTGGGCATTTTGGTGCTGGTGTTGTTGTTGTTGCAAACATCTTATGTTGTAGCTGTAGAAAATGCTGTTGTAGTATCCTTGCCATGTAAAAGCCTAGCAGCCTTTGTTGAAATATTCTTTTAAATTGTCCAGCGGAGAAGAGGACATGGCCCTTTAAATTTTTCAGTGCTTCTAAAAGAGGTTTCGTGGTCTAAGTTTCTAAGGAAACCAACTGTATGCTAATGTCAACTAAAAGGCTCAGACAGCATGCTGTGAGCAAGTGCAGGGTATGACCATAATTTTCCCCTCGTTCCTTTCTTTCTGATAACAGGAAAAGAAAATTTAGATGTTAGAAATTCAGACCAGGAAATGGAGCTCTTTTCAGTAGAAGAGTGGTGCATTGGGGACTATAGGTCTACCTGATCTGTGGAGGCATCAGCAATGGAGTGACAACTAAGTAGGAGAACATTTATAAAACGACAGTCCCATCATAAGCATATATAAACCTATATACATAGGAATTAATGTCTATAAAATATACACACAGAGTGAGCTACAAAGTCAATATTTAGGCACAAGGCGAACATCTAGGAATAAACTGAACAGCATTTGCTGCTGTTTCATTTGAACTATTATTAAAATTGCAGCCTAGATTATGTATTACATTTCCCTAGGTCGCGGTTAGAAATCATTTGTAGGGGATGGAGACATGGCTCAGTGCTTTACAGCACTTAGAGAGGACCCCCGCTAGATTCCCTGCACCAACATGTGGCTCACAACCATCTTTAACTTCAGTTCCAGTTAGTATGGGAACATACTCTCTGAGGGTGACAGATATACCAATAGTATCCATATATAAATTCAGGTAAAACACTCATGTGCTTATAATAAATGAATCTTTTAAAAACCATGTAGAGTGTTTCAGTAGAATTTATTTGTATCTGAAACAAATGCCTGTGTGTATCTTTGCACATATATGCAAAGATATATGTTTATATATACAACATATGTACACACATAAGCACTATCAATCTGAATGATGGGATGTTCAGTACTGTAGACAACATAACAAGGATTTTAAACCCAAGGAACATGGATATAAATACAACACAGGCCTCTTGTTTTCAATAAGGGGTGATTTAGAAGTAGAAATCAAAGTGGGACAAAGGTAATTGTCAAGAGAATTAGAAGGATGGCAAAGGCCAGCATATTCTATAAAAGATGATATATTTTTGAAATAGAGGGCAAGTGTGTCTTGGGCAGATAGCACTTTCTGCTTTCTAGGCTGTAGTACAGAACAGCTGATTTCCCAGGGAGTGCTCAGGCCAAGGCTAGAGATTGGGAGGCAGTTTCACTGTCCCATTTTCCTTCTTCCTTGGCCTTTCTTTTAGCTGGAGCCAATCCTGAGATGATCTTCTCTATTTGGATGGCAAGACTATAACCTCAAAAACCTGTCTAGCTGATGGTAGCATACCTATAGGTTTTATGTCCCTTAAGAAAGGGAATGTAGCCATATTGTTGGCAATATAAACTCAAATGTACACAGTGATGACAAATATTGTGGAAATGCAGGGAATTTATTTTTTAAACACTGCATTTTTGGTGAAATTTTCCTGAACAGATATAATGGCGATAAAAAAAGAACACTATGAACAAATTTGGTAGGTTTTATAAGTGTATACAAAAGAATTTAAAATTTTCTATTGCAAATGTGATTAAGAGAGTTTAAAATCAGATAAAAAGGAATATATATTTAAATATTCAAAGAATTGATTTTGTCTATGCTGAAGCAAAACTTTTGTGTAAAACAATTGACTCAAATTTTATCCATATGTAAAGGGGTGAACTAACCTGAGAGATTATTATTGTTCTAGAATTGTTTTTAAGAGCCTTAATATGAACTAAGTAGGAGACTTATTTAAGCAGGATAAAAATTCTTCATCTTTCATATACTTTAGTATCCTACAATCTATTCATGGAACTTCATATAATCAGTCACTTTGTTTTCTTGGCTATGAGCTATGAAACTGGCTAAAAGCATCTGAATCCAGGTCATATCAAGGGTTTATGTTTTCCTGTTAAGCTATTCAAAATCAAAAGTCAGTGTCTGATATTTGACCACCATTATCTAGTAATATGTTCAGATTAAGTTCTTTGTTGCTGTCTTTAGAAAGGAGTTATTTCATCATTTAGTCTTTTCTACGTATTTCTGTTTATAGTGTGTCATACCACCCAAGTTAAAAGTGAATGGGTTGGACTTTTGAAGGAGCTCAAATCTGCTGTTATCTTATTACAAAGGGACAGGTTACTTTTTCTGCAACTGATAGATGAATAGAACTCAACATAGTGAGTAGCTGAGTTGTCATTTGTCTATTGGAGCCACTTGAAACAAAGCTAAACATACCCTTACAGCCTGCTCTCACCCTGGCTTCCTCCTTTGTTGGAAAAATATCCCCAACACTACTGCAAGGGTTTCCTGTTTTTTCTCCCTAGTTTGGTTATTATGTAAATTTTCATGCTGTAATATTTTAATCAGAGTTGCTCCTTTCTCCAAGGATGTATAGCAAAACAGACATAGTTCTCCTTTCAATTCTTTTCTTTAATTTATACTTTAATCCACTTATGAACCAGTGATGTTTCATAAGGCTTCTTCACACCTTTTACTCATTTAAAAAAATCAGCTGAGAATTTGATACATGCATTTTTAATTAATTATTTATTTATTTATTAAAGATTTCCATTTCCTGCCCGCCACCGCCTCTCATTTCCCTCCCCCTCCCCCTATCAACTCCCCCTGCCTCATCAGCCCAAAGAACAGTCAGAGTTCCCTGCCCTGTGGGGAGTCCAAGGACCTCCTCCCTCCTTCCAGGTCTAGTAAGGTGAGCATCCAAACAGCCTAGGCTCCCACAAAGCCAGTACGTGCAGTAGGATCAAAACCCAGTGCCATTGTTCTTGACTTCTCAGCAGTCCTCATTGTCCGCTATGTTCAGTGAGTCTGGTTTTATCACATGCTTTTTCAGACACAGTCCAGATGGCCTTGGTGAGTTCCCGATAGAACATCCCCCATTGTCTCAGTGTGTGGGTGTACCCCTTGCGGTCCTGAGTTCCTTGCTTGTGCTCTCTCTCCTTCTGCTCCTGATTTGGACCTTGGGGTTTCAGTCCAGTGCTCCAATGTGGGACTCTGTCTCTGTCTCCTTTCATCGCCTGATGAAGGTTAATATCCAGGAGGATGACTATATGTTTTTCTTTGGGTTCACCTTCTTTTTTTTTTTTTTACAGTGTTTCTCTGTGGCTTTGGAGCCTGTCCTGGAACTAGCTCTGTAGACCATGTTGGTCTCGAACTCACAGAGATTGAACTTACAGAGATCCGCCTGTCTCTGCCTCCCGAGTGCTGGGATTAAAGGCGTGCACCATCATCGCCGGCTACATGGGTTCACCTTCTTATTTAGCTTCTCTAGGATCACGAATTATAGGCTCAATGTCCTTTATTTATGGCTAGAAACCAATTATGAGTGAGTACATCCCATGTTCCTCTTTTTGGGTCTGGCTTACCTCACTCAGGATAGTGTTTTCTATTTCCGTCCATTTGCATGCATGCATTTTGATCATATTTTCCCCTCCATCTTGTCCCTGATCCATCCCCTTCCCTGCCCAACATTGGGTCAGCCCTTTCTTTAAAATAATCTATTAAAGTCCAGTTTGTGCTGCTAATCTACTCTTGAATGTGTGGCCTTCCACTGGAGTGTGGTCAACCTATTAAGCTCCATTCTCTTAAAGAAAACTAATTTTCCCTCTTCTAACAGCAATCACTTTCCCAGAGTTTATCAGTTATTTGAGACTTGATGGCCACCCTCTTTGTCTATGCTGCCATTATATCTGCCTTAGGCTTTAAAGGTCTTGTGCAAACTATTGCACCACTGTGCGTTCAAAGTTATAGCTGCCTTCCTGTGTTAAAAAAAATACTGTTTCCTTGTCTCCATCCAGTGTGTGACTCTTAACATCCTTGCACTCCCTCTTCCTCAATTGTCCCTGAGCTAATCGGAGGTTAGGGTGTGTTAGAGATGTCCCATTTAGGGCTGAGTATTCTGCCATCTCTTATTCTCTGTACCTTGACCAGCTTTGACTCTCTGTGTTAGTTATTATCCACTGAAATCAAAAGCTTCTCTGATGGGGGTTGAGAGTCACACATTGACCAATGGAATAGACTTGAGGACCCATATAAAATTCCACACTCTTTATTGACTCATTTACAGAGACCTGTACTTAAAGCCAGTGAGAAGGTTGACTCTGTAGGAACAGAATTTATGAAGATCAGGGACTGGATCAAGTAGCACAAATCAACCCTTTACATTGTTATCATAGGTGACCACTTACATAATATGACTTGCTCACTATTTCCCTTCAGCTAATTTCAAAGTTTCCCCATGAATCTGTCAATGCTCCTTGTAGTTTATCATTAGTGAGGGATTCTTCTAGTTTAAGATCTTGACAGAATAAGAATTTCATCTCCTGGCAAACTAGTTTTAGATCCCCAACTCTGACTACTCTTGTAGAGGGAGATGGGCATAGACTTTCTATGGTTTTGGAGCCTTTTGCCATGATAGGAGTGACTCAGAGGAACACTGGGAAAATGGAAAACTGTGTAGCTACAATTTTGTTTCAGAATTTTTCCTGTGCTTGGCATGGAGTTAAGGGGAAGAGGTACAGTGAAGAGGTATGTGCTTTGACTAGCTCACAGCAGTATTCCATTTGCTGGTGTTTGTGTTTTCCTCCTAGAATTAAGGTTGTTATCTTGGAAAGAGCCAAGGCAGTAAACAAGTCTGCTTATTATTTTTAACTTCTAAAGGTGTCTTTGCATTTCTCTTCCCTGTTAAATTTTAATTCATAGCACATTTTTCCATTGTACTGTCCGTGAAGCACTGGGAAACCTTATTTCCTTGGAGTAATAGAGCAGAGGTACAGAGGAATAGTCTATTAAGCAGGGGTGCTAGAGTCACTGTTATTTCTTTAATAGCTAGCCACCGAGCAAAGCAACAGCATGAGACCCAACAGGAGGATAGAGTCAGCGATGCACTTCCGTCTACAGCTATTCTGGTGTGATATTATTTCAGGCATCAGTGATGGCCAACGTGAAAGCATTTCAAATAAGACATTCTGGATGAGATGTGCCGCGAGCACGAGAGTCTGCTGGGAACAGGTTGGCAGCCCCGGTGGCAGATATGAGCTGGGAAATGCAGGCAGAGTGAAAATATCACTGATCTGCCAGAGGCCACATTACAAGCCAGTGGTATGGCTCATGGTTGTATTGAAATTTTCATATTTCCATTTCTGAGAGACAGAGAGACTCTGGGCTATTGATGTCCTTAATCTCGAAATCATTCTTTGGAAACATCGGATCCTCATTGTCACATATTCTTCAATTCTGTCTCTCTCCCGCCTGTGTAATTGAGAAAGAGGATAGGATCTGCAGTCAACCACAGGGGAAAATTTTTTCAGGTTATTCCAGGTGAGAAAGATACTTCTTAGTGAATAGACATTGGATTTGTGATTTGTCTACTTACTTTATAGGGTAGAAAGCTAGAGAAGGCTCTGAGCCAGCCTGTGTCATCATTCCTCTCTATCTTCTTGGGCCTAGACTGACTTTGACAAAACTGATCGGGATGAGAAGAGACCTGGGAGTTTTCAGGGTCACTTTAACAAGCCAGGAGTTGCTGCCAGGTGCTCAGCTTGAACTCCAGAGAGCTGACCCCGGTAAACGACACTGTCCACTGGAATACATGCCTGCTCTTTTTTCTTTTTAAGCTGCCTTAAGATGTGAATGACTTAGAGGCAAAACTATTTGACACATTCTGTTTATTATTCATGTTAGCCACAATGAAGAATCTCAGTGTCACCCAAAGGAACACATGAACAAAGTCAAAGTAATGCCAAATGACAATTCTTCTTGCAAAAAGTGTATATCAGAACCCAAACTGAGCTAGCAAGCACACTGGGCCAAGATGGCTTCTGTCTTCTTTGTCTAATATAGATGCTGACTATATCTCATTCCATTGGTGGGAGCTTGACTTCCTACATTGATTAGTTATTTGGTATGAAGGGGTAGGTTCAGAACCTATGAATCCTTGCTGCACTGACTACCTTTGATATATAGGAAATACATAACATCCAAAATCCATTAGTAGACAGTTGAGTACTGACTTCTCAACAGAATGCTATGCAAATGCTCTGCTGTCCTTGAGGAATTCAGGCATAGTTCTCTTTCTGCTGCCTGTAAACAAACCCCGAGCTTGAATCCCAGTCTTGGGGTGCTAGAAGGCCAAGTGTGACTAATGATTTAGAGACATTAGATGATAGGGATTTGTGAAGCTGGAAAGTCTGCTGAGATCTAGAACATTGAAGTTCATGTATCCTCAGCAAGGGCAAGATTATTTTTAATGTGAAGCTGCAAGTGATGATGTTAGGTACCCTAGAGAGGCTCAGATTCCTTTTTTCCAAGGCTAAAGGACTCAGATAATGACAAAGCAATCTGCAAGTAGTTCCTATTTTCTACCCTTTCCTTCTATTTAAAGCTTTATCGCAGTGTAACAAAAGGTTGGCACTACCAGCATCTGCCTCTCTGAGGTCATGTAAGTGGGACATTTTGCTTCTATAGAGGCTTCTAAAGATGTTTCATGTGTAATAGACAAGGATATAAAGTTATATCTCTATATCAGAAAAAGAAAACATTTTAGAAGCTTCAAATATTGTTTTTTGTAGAAAATCATAGCTCCTGCACTGAAATAAGATTTATTTACAATGAAAAATGTTCCCCCCAAACTCCAATCAAATTTATTCTTATTTCTTCTCTTTAACTTTGTAGGGAAAATTAGGTTCCTATAGTCTCCAAAGTCTTTCAATTGACGCCAGTAAAGAAATCTTCGTCTGCTTCTTTGATACTTGTTTGAAATGATAATTGACCAACATGCATCCAATCAACTCCAGAGTTCATCCCAATCCAAACCTTCAGTAGACTAGTTTGTGTATTTCATGAGATTACTTTCTACACCAAGAAAATCTGAACCTAAATGAGATGAAAATTGAACCTAAATTTGAGACCATGAAAATAGGCTGCTCCTGAGTTTTGTGTCACAATTTTCTCCCTATGGGGGCCTGCCCACTGGAAAAAAAACCAGTAAGTTTTAAGCAAATTAACATTCCAAGTGGATGGGACTGAAAGTGGATTTACCTATGATTGTAAATGCTCCATCTTTAAAAGAAAATCATAGGCATGGCTAACCACAGATTTCTAATACAATTGTTGGAAAAAGTGATAACTCTGGCCTATATCTGAATGTGGAGTTCAGGGACTATACAGCAGGAGACAGTGCCAATAGCACGTGCAGAAGAATAAAATTAGACCCACATCTCTCAACTGCACAAAAGTCAACTCAAAATGAATCAAAGATCTTATGAAATGCCAAAACTTCTGGACAAAGTATTCATATAGGATGTGGAAGCTGCACTCATAAAATCTCAGCAATATGATAGCCTAGAGAAGACCTGAACAATACATGTAACAGTAATAATTAGAGTTAGAAGAGAAAATAATCTAGATGATATATGGAAGTAGAGATCTCGGAGGTAGAGGGAAGGTAACAGTAGAAGCAGGGAGGAGTATATAATAGGGAACTAAAGATGATCAAAGTATATTACATACATATATGAAATACAATGAAACCCATTAGTTTTTACAATTAATAAATGAAAAAAAGAGAAAAGAATGTCAACAATAATGACAAAAAGATATAGACATGGGGAAGAACTGTGCAAATGGTTCTCTAGTTGCACAGGAAATAACTGCAAGGATTGATAAATAGGAATGTATGAAAATCAAAAGCTTTCAAGCAGCCAAAGACACTATTGACAGAGAACAGCCTATAGGGTGAGGAAAATCTTTGTTGGCTATAGATGGTATTGTTCAAAATATATAAAATCAGCAACATTTAAACACCAGAAGAACAAACATGTCAACCAATAAGTGGGAAAATCAAAGAAGAAACACAAATGACCAATAAATATTTCAAAAGTTGTTCCACATCCTTAGACATCAGAGAAATGCAAATTAAAACTAATTTGAGATTTCTTATCATCCCAGGCAGAATATCTATCATCAAAAAAAAATGCAACACATTCTACCAAGAATGAGAGGAAAGAGAAAGCTTTCTGCCCCATTGGTATAGTCATTATGAAAATGAATAAAGGCAGAGCTATCTTATGATCCAGCTGTACTACCTCTGGGCATATGTCCCAATGGCTCGGTATCCTACCACAGAAACAACTGTATTTATTGCTGCATTATTCAAAGTGGCAAGAAATTGAGCCAGCCTAGATATCTATGAATAGGTGAATGAACAGTGAAAATGTAGTGTAAGTCCTCAACATCCATAAAGAAAAATTAAATTATCAAAATTTCAGAACATGGATCTAGAAAATGCAATACCAAACAAGGTAATCTGAATTCAAACACATCACTCACGCTCTCTCTTATATGCAAATCCTAGCTTTAAGTGTTTGTGTGTGTGTATGTGTGTGTGTGCATTCATGCCTTTACATGTGCACTTGCATGTGTCCCACACCCATATGTGTTTAAGTCAGGTAATCAGATAGGGGACTACAAGAAGGAAAAAAGAGCTGTTAAGGAATGGGGGCATATAATAGAATATATGTGATATGAAAGTCTAAATTAATCTGCTGGGATCAGAAATCTAATCTGGTGGATTAGAAGATGTGAAGGATCAACAAAACACAGTAATACTTGACAATGATCTAATGAAATCTACTACTTTGTATGCTAATTAAAATAAGATTTAAAAGAAGAAGGGGCAGGGGGGATACACAGATTGGGAATGGATATAGTATGGAGCACTACACTGTGACCTGAGAGTCTATTACCTTCAAATAAATTCTTTTTTTTT
>NW_004949140.1:2151528-2154129 GCF_000317375.1 Microtus ochrogaster
ATCAGCCCGTAGAGCCATCAGGGCTCCCTGACCTGTGGGAAGTCCAAGGAAATTCTTTTTTTTTTTAAAGTAAGTATACTCATGAACTTTGCAGCATGACTTTTCCCTAGAGGTGGCATCCTGCTGGGATGTGAGTAGCGACATCACCGAGACTGATGTCTTTTTGCTTGAATGGGTTGGAGTTTGGTAGGAACAATGAGTATTAGATAAAGTTTGGATGGAAAAATCAAGGTTCCTAATTTTAAAAAATGACCAGTAAAGATGGAACAGATAAATCACCTGTAACTACAGTTCTAAGGGATCCTGTGCCCTCTTCTGATCTCCATGTATACATGCATATACCTAGGCACACATGCATATGCATATAATAAAACAGTCAAAATAAAAACTAAGTTTGAATCTTTAAAAAACACCTAAAGAGATTTATGGAATCATTCAACTGTGAGTGGAGAAGAAAGTTGAGAAATAATATGAAATCAAGAACTCATTTTTTTATTTCACATTAATGATATGGAGTCAGTACAGTGGGACCTGATACTATACATAGAAAAAGAGAGGTATTTGTCATAAGTCTTATGAAAGAGTGATTTAATGCTTATCAGACTGAAAACCATGGATATTTCGGTTAGGGTTTCTGTTGTGATAAAACACCATGATCAAAAAGCAACTTGGGGAGGAAAGGTTTTATTTCACTTATACTCTCAGACAGCAATTCATCACAGAGGAAAATCAGACCAGGAACTCAAGGCAGGAACCAGGAACCAGAAACTAAAGCAGAGGCCATGGAGGAACACCACTTATGGGCTTGTTCCTCATGGATTGCAGTCTGCTTTCTCACACAAGCCTGCCCAGGGTGGTGCCACCTACAGTAAACTAGGCCTTCACAAATCGATCATCAACTAAAGAAATGCCCTACAGGCTTGCCTGCAGGCCAGTTTATTTATTTATTTATAAAAAATTTCCATCTCATCCCCCCCTCCCATTTCCCTCCCACTCCTCCATTCCCCTTCCCTCTCCACAGGCCAGTTTTGTGGATGCATTTTCTCAGTTGAAGTTCCTTCTTCCCAAATGACTCTAGCTTATATCAAGTTTCAAGATAACAGAAAACTAGCCATCACAATAGGTATCAACCAATCAGCACAATAATGATACATGATGGCCAGGTCTGACCAGTGGGACACTTCCATCACATCATTTTGTATAGATGCGAAACAGTACTGTAGTCACAAAACTTGTTTTTGGTCCCTACATGAACATTCCAGGAAAGGTGGTAAGACCAGACTCTCTTGCCCACTTACATCTTAAGTTTAAAGGGCAGTTTTTTGTGCATCAGGAAAACTCTGGGACAATAAGCCAGACTCTGAGATGGAATTGGAAAAGTCTGAAAACGATGGGCTCCTTGGGCAATGGTATGCTGGAAAAAACTAGGAAAGTAAATGCAAAATAGATCAGGGAGTTGGAGAATAAGAGTATAGAAGTAAACGTGCGATTTAGACAATGAACACCTCTAATAGAGGCCTATATCTAGGATGCTAATATGCTAGCATGAAGGGTGACCAGGCTCATTATACACATGGGTTGGTGCCCCAGAATGAATCAACAAACCAACAGATGAATGAATGAAGTAACTTCAGGGCCTAGAATATCTACCCAGGCTAGTATATGACATCCATTCAATAGGTACTAAATGGTACCTGTTATGGAGAAGCTAAAGGAATGGCAAATGGAATAGCCAGCATAAACATTGAAGACCCACTTCTGGAAGGGTAGATATTAAATCACTGTGAGATCAGGTTGCTAAGTGGGCTCTTCTGTTTAGAGATGCAGACATAGCAGATGGGATGTTAGAATCCCCAAATATGAGTTCCATGATTTGCTATGTTAAATTGCTGGTTTGGGGCTCTTTATATTAGTATGTGATAACTAGCTAATGAATGTAATTTTATCTCATATTATATTTCATCTTTATATTTCATATTATAGATGAGAAAACAGTTCCAGATAGAAGTAACTTTTATAAGGTCACCAGATAAATTGCAGCAGAGTTAGCAGTAGTCTTCAGAGTCCGGATGCTTAATCTAGTTGGTGACCTTTCTGTCATAGTACTGTCTTTTTGCCTTGAGCCAGGACATGTCTTGAAGTGTCTGTGTAGATTAACCCAATGCATGGTTTCCAGCACTATAGTTAGTTTGGACCACAATCGTGGTCTTTTAAGTCTTACACCTAGCACCTGATCCAGGCTTCAGCATTCTCCTCTTCTGGATACAAGTCATATAAACAACCTCTTTTCAACCTTATAAGCACATCAGATTATGTTGTTTTGGGCTTAATACAAACAGAGTCAGGACTAGATTCTTGTTTGCCAAAATATCTTCATTTGAATTGTTCTTTTACAGGAAGGTATAGATATTACTCAAGCCATTGATTGATACTATCATTTTTCAGGACACTGAAAAACATGGATGGTTTTACTGGGGAGTAAAGTTGAGGTTAGAAAATAATATCCCTGCTCGTGCTCCCCCTCCTTCTGCTCCTGATTTGGACCTTGAGATTTCTGTCCGGTGCTCCAATGTGGGTCTCTGTCTCCTTTCATCGCCTGAT
>NW_004949140.1:2154787-2177928 GCF_000317375.1 Microtus ochrogaster
ATTTTAATTAGGGAAAAAAAAGAAAAAAAGAAAATAATATCCCCACTTTCCTAATGCAACCATTTTAGCTAGTCTTCTGCTAA
Organism: Microtus ochrogaster; assembly: GCF_000317375.1. Classification (NCBI taxonomy): domain Eukaryota; kingdom Metazoa; phylum Chordata; class Mammalia; order Rodentia; family Cricetidae; genus Microtus; species Microtus ochrogaster. The sequence continues at coordinate 2,154,871 of NW_004949140.1, forward strand.
GAACAACCAAGTGTAGACAGCCTTTTGAGAAAGATGTGTACTGAAACTTGCAAAGTAGCAGAATGGGTAAAATAAAGAGCTATAGGCTTTCCCTTGTTTTTCACATTATAACTCATTAATCTATCTCTGAAGAACATGCACACTGGCCTCAGGGGGCTCTTGCCAAAAAGGGATGCATTTCACAGTTTACTAGCCCACCTAGCACAAAGGGACTCGCGTAGAGAAGTTTATAAAATGCTTTATGGTAACGGAGAAGGTCATTTAAAAGGCCTCGACATCTGATGTGCATTTGGGAATTTTATGTTCACACAGCCAAAGTGATCACTGCCATTTCCTTCTTCTTTTAGCCAGGAGGCAATCACACCCTAAGTCCAGGCCTTAATGATCATTTGAGAATGTGACATGGACTTTTTTTTGAGCTTTTATGTAGGAGGTTTGAGTTTTAAAATGACATATTATTTTGTTTAGAACAAATTGCCCTCAAATAGTTGAGCATACTCAAGATGTTTTCTTTATTTAAAAATATTCTTTGAGGGATGTGAGCAATGTGGTTTCAAAAGAGGCTTTAATAGAATGCATTCAATGATTTGATTAGATTTTCTCTTCTGTGAACTTAAAAACAGGAATAAGAAGTGATTCTTGGGACAGATTTAGAATTTTAGACATTAGACATGCAAGGATGACATCTGGCTTATTGCTAAACATAAATAAATTAATAGCTGTGTTAATCATGGAAGATTGACTGCTTTGTAGTTGTTATATTTATACTCTGAATTCTACATGTTATACTTTGTAAAAGTTTGGGCATAGGATTAACAAGGAAGTCATATGCATCAACTGTTTTTTTTTTTTTTGAGCCTTCCATTGGTAAGCATCAAATGTTCCTCATGGTGACAGTTAATGTTAATTAAATGTGGACTCTATGTTGGGATAAACTATGTGATTTCCATGCAATAATCTATTTAGTTTTAGAATAAATTAATGATATAGATACCATTATTATCTTCGTCATGTGAATGAAGAAGCCGAGACACAAAAATCTACCAAATGACTTGTTTAGGGCGTTTCACCTGCTGGCTGAGGAGTCATTCCACAGCAGGTAGTCCTGTTCCAGACTCTTGTGCTTTTTCCTCATAACTTCTCCCCTTGAAAAGGTTTTTGAGGCTCAAATCAAATGTAATCAAGTACAGGGAAGTGCCCTGAAAAGCCACGAAATGCTAGCTAAATAAGGAGGTATTATAGAAGTCACTCAGCTTAGCAGAAGGCTTCTATTTCCTTTTGTGATAGCAGGTAAATGGTGTGAGGAGAGAGAGTGGGAATGAACTCTAATGTACTAAGAATGATGCAGAGAGCTTGCTGGATTTTTCCTGGGAAGCAAACAAGATAGTCCCAGCAGAGCATCTAATAAAGTGGTCCACCTTGGATAAGTCATTGGAACTTCATTTCTTTAAACTTTACTTTGAAGCACAAAGCAGGACTTGGGGTAGATAATGGTTCTTAGGCTTTCATGGCCTACAGACCTCCTGCATATTAGATTTCATAGTCTAATAAAAGTTACAACATCTCTCCAATAAATTTTGCACATACTTCTTCGGCTTCACAGATCCCCTGGATACCACAAATTCCCAGAGATGCTAGGATGAAAACTCCCTGACTACGTTTTGGAAGTTCTTTGTCCCTCTGATTCTAAAATCGGTACTCCACTTTATAAACACATGGTTTCTGGGAGTTCTTTATAGTAAAATGTCCTTCATCAATCACAGAAATTTGCTGTGAAGCCTCTGTGCTGACGTGCGCAGAATCTCAGAAGTTAAAGTTTAGGAACGGACTGCCATTGATAAAAGTGAGGGTAGCTGTAATAACTCATGAAAGAACCCGGCATTTCCCTTGTATTTTACTGAGAAACTTTTTGAGAGGGGAAGAAAGACATATTAGCAATATCCATCTTGATATATTAATCACATATTTAGCTTTGCTGCACATTTTAAAAAGCACCGGACTTACTGCTTTAGTTCTGGTATCAGCAAAAGATAACTGCACTATTCCTGCCGGTCTGCAGGGAATAGCAGTATTTTTCATGAGAAGCAAGCTTTGGCATGGATGCTATAAAGAATTTTCTATCTCTGAAAGTAGACACTGTCAACCCCAACTGGGTCCAAGATTTGTGGGTGGTATGTTGTGAAACATTTCTAATTACTGTGGTGAGTCCTGCTGGGGTTGCTAAAATTAAACGTCTGTCATATTAGTTTCCTGCTGTTTTCCAACAGCTGCAAGAATTGCCAAAGAATCCCAAAGTCCACAAAAAGGTAGAGAAGATAGAAAGTGCTTACAACAAAGCAGCCTGGCAGCCCTCTCGTTTTATAGATAGGCACTGCTGAGGTTCTACCTTTGATCTGGTCTCTTGGAAAGATGTGGAGGCACAGGTTTGAATATAGGAAATATATCAAGAAAGACTCTCAGGGACAAACCAGCAAGGGAAAATTAGACAGAAGGAGTAGCTTGAACTGGGGTACAGTTCCAACAATAACTTATGCTGGTTCCATGGGGAGCTCACAAGCTGAGGTGGTCCTTCAATGTTGTCTTCAGTTGAGGTGAGGGATAAGCACAAGTCTGAATTCCTTCATTGCCTCATGTTGGGTATCAGCTACATGCAGAGATCAGGGGTAGTATTGAATGCCTTGGTTTGAATGGTAGTTACTGAAGGCATGCTGCAGCACCCACGAGAGTATTAGAGCACTGAATTCGTAGCACACCATCTTTTGCTTGGATCACTTCCAATTTGCCCCCATTCTTCACATGTTCCCTTACTTCAATCTATTTTGTGTAGTACAACCAGTATTATCTCAGAGTCAATTGTTATTGTGTTTGTATGGCTTACAACTCTTTAAGAGTTCCTTATGCCAGGGTGGGCAAGATGGCTCAGCAAGTAAAAGCACTTGCTGCACAAGCCTGAAGACACTAGTTCAATTCCCGGATCTCATCTAAAGATAGAAGAAGAGAACCAACTTAGCCAAGCTGTTTTTTGACCTCCATACATGCATTTTGGCACATGCCCCTTCAAGTAATACTAAATAAATAAATTTAAAGTTCTTATTCTTTCTAAATAGTATCAACACCTTATTAGTGATTGTTAAAAACTTCATGGTCTGAAATTCCTCTCTTGATCTTTAGAGAGCAGCCATACAATCACTTGGTATTCCTTAAATGTATCTTTTACCCACAAGCATGTATCCATGTAATCTCCTTTGTTTATAACATTTTTCCATACACATGTGCTCTGAATACATTTAGATGTGTTCTCCCTAACAAAGCCTCTTTTGATGAGTTATACAGTATCGTGTATATCCTATTGTATCCTGTATATCCTATTGTTAATGCCTTTTATGATAGTGTACTGACATCCTCTTCTTACATGCCTGTCTTCTTGATGATAGAAAGGATGTTTTTACTATGGGCTCTTTGAATGTAATATAATGCCTAAAACTCAGTTGGTGCACAGTAAGTACTTGTCAATTGTACAAATTACTTGCCTTACCCCAAATCATGCTCTGTGCATGCCTTCCAAATGAACTATTTTGTCTGTTTTATTCTGTTGCTCTAAGTTCATACCATCTGACCAGAAATTTTCTACATCCGAGAACATAAATTATGATGTGAAACCATCCCATGACAATGATAAAGTGGAGTTGTAGTAAAAATAAAAAAAAACATAGCATCTTCAGGATGAATATTACTGATATGTCAGAATCATATAGCCCCTCTTAAGGGATATTTACTATGGCCCTGCTGTAAAAACAGGGCCATAGTAAAATGGTGTTCCTCAAGTATGATTACCAAGAGGTTTGAAATACTAACATTTTCAAGAAGGCAGAATTTCTGGGTTACATGTGAATTTCAAAAAAGTGCCGTGCTCTTTTCCTAATCAAATATGGTCTTTCTAATGATGCAGTTAGGGCATGGATCCTTTCTTTGTATAGGCTGACCTTTGAAAATGTTATAACAAGGCATTAATCAGGGCTACCTTCTTTGGAGCGAATAAGTATTAGATTGGGGGGGGGCATGGTATCAGCTGCCTATTGTGTACCATCTTGCTGAGCTTGCTCCCAACAGTAGGTCTCACAGTAAGCTGTCTTTCATCAATCTTTCTGTTTACTCTTGGCTGCTGATACTTAGCAAATCCAAGTGTTGTTAGATGAGATGACAACAATGCTTTGACAGGACACATATAATATGTGGCAATCAGCCTCCATTTGTTACCATAGTTACAGTATATATCTGCAATTGACTAGACATGTTAATGCTTTTGGGGCAGGGAATCTTAACTGTGTGAGGTGCTTGTTGACCTCTGAGAGAGTATTTAAAAATTAAGGACCTTCATTTCGAAAAATAAGAGTTCACAAAATTTTACATTCACCTTCATAGAGATAATGGTCTCTTCAAAGTCTATCAATGGATCAGTGATTAAGAGCTATTTAGAGATGAGGGAAAATGGTGCCCATCAACTGACTGCTGAGTATGTCCCAGACGCTGTGTTAAACATTTCATATCCAGCGTTTCATTAATCACAAAATGACCCTATGAGGTAAATACACTTACTATTTTATAAATGATGAAACTGCATTTCCCAAAGTAACTGCTTCCTGTAAAACTCAGTTGAGAGGTGACAGAACTGGCATTCAAATACAGAATCTGGGTAGGCAATAGAACCCATGGCCTTAGGTTTCCTACCATTGTTTCTAATGAGTTATAAGAGCTTATATCTTATTGGACTCTCTATACTTGGGGTAGCATTAACTAACTTATGACTGTATTTTTGTGTTGTGTTTTTAGAAACAGCATTATTTAAGTAGTTATTCATTTACCATGAGTTTTATTATTCTCCCTTTAAATATTTATTCATACAACTACATATACTCTGATCTATTTCAACTATTAAATCAATAAAATGTCCCAGTTTTCACTCATCTGTACAAAAATGCAAATGGTAGAATGTCTTTAGTAAACTAACTCAATATTATATTCTATTACAACTCCATTTGGTATATTTTAGAAGTATACTTAGGGTCTTTTACATAGCAAAGTTCAAACTATGATCCTTTATCTATATTGAAATCATCTGGCTAAATTATATTTAATCATAAGAAATATATAATAATAGGAATGGTATTTTAGAACTTTGTTTTATGATAAAGTGCATTATAGGCATCATATTTTATTTTGGAACTTCTCTACAAATATGAATATTTTTCTTCCAGTGTCAAAATCACACAAATATAGCAAAAATAATATTATTTAATGCCAATGCATACTTGAATTTTATTTTTACTAATGGCTTACCTCAATAGTGGAACATAGTCTTAGCATTTACAGGGCTTGATCCCTAGAACCTAAAAAGGAGGACAGACAGAGATATGGAGATGAGAGAGGAGGGGTGGGATGGAAGGAAACTAAGAAATTAGGCCAGTCTTTTTCTAGGCATCCTTAAACTTGATGAGCTTTTTGGCAAATTTCCCCATGGCTGTAGAAAAGTTTTTCACAGATTTAAGCCAAACATTTATGTTTACTTTATACTATTAATGACATTGGGAATTCTGTTCTGTATTACATCAGGAAACGGTCTCACCATTAATGGTATAAAAATTGACTACTAGATTAAGGTGATGGATGCCTGATTTTAGGGATTTGTGGCAAGCTTTCTATCCATCTAAAACTACACCCTTATTCGTTTCCCCAATTACCCTTCTAACAATTCCCCGATGCCTCACCTCATGTATTTTTAGTAGGCATCAATTTTTATTTCAAAATAAAACATAAAACCAAGTAGATGGCTGTTTTGGAGTCTTTGATCCTTTCCCTGGAGTCCAAGTAAAGAAATGGGAAGAGTTCTGCCTAGAAGAGGCCATAGAAAAGAACTGTTGGAAACACGATCAGCTTTGAACTTTTTCTGAGAGATGGCCTGAGAGAGTGGAGAAACCTGGTGCTAGGGAAATCCCACAAGGATATCCTCAGCAATAGTGGAGAGGGTGCCTGAACTGGCTTTCCCCTCTAATTAGATTGGTGACTACCATAATTATCATCAGAGTACTTTTAACTGGTAAATGATGAAAAGAGATGCAGAGATCCAGGGCCAAGCACTGGACCGGGATCTGGGAGTCCAGTCGAGGAGAGGGAGGAGGGATTATATGAGCAGGGGAGGTAACAATATCATGATGGGGAAACCAACAGAGACAGCTGACCTGAGCTAGTGGGAGCTCAAGGACTCTAGACTGACAGCTGGGGAGCCTGCATGGAACTGAACTAGGCCTTCTTCTGCATGTGGATGACAGCTATGTGATTTGGTTTATTTGTGGAGCCCCTGGCATTGGAACCAGGATCTATCCCTGGTACATGAGCTGGCTTTTTGGAGCCCATTCTCTATGGAGGGACACCTTGTTCGGCTTTGATGCAGGGGGGAGGGACTTGGTTCTCCCTAGACTTGATGTGCCAGGCTTTGTTGACTCCCCATGGGAGGCCTTACTCTTAATAAGGAGTGAATGAGGATGCAGTGCAGGGAGGAGGTGGGGGAAGGAGTGAGAAGAAGGGAGGGAGGAGGAATTGTGATTCATATGTAAAATGAATAAAAAATTAAAAATAAAAAAGAACAAGAGTTGTCACTTTCCCAGAAGAAAACATTATTATTTTAAAAAATTAATTTTATGTATTTGGGTCTTTTTCCTGCTTTTATGTCTGTGCATCACTTGATTTTCTCAGAAGGCAGAAGAGAGCATTGGATTCCCTGTAATTGTACTTACAGACAATCATGAGCTGCCATGTGGGCACTGGAAATAGAACACAGTCCTCTAGAAGAGCGGTCAGTGCTCTTAGCTTCTGATCAATATCCCTAAGCCCCCAAGAAGACCCTGGTATATGAAAATGTATTTGTGGGAGGAAGTGGTCAGGCTGGGTGTCCTTAGGAAAACTTGAGGTTGGACATTTTACCTGTAGTCATATCTTACCCCTGTCACAAAGCTAACTTTCCATTCGCTTCTCATCGTTATTTCTTCTGCATGACTCAAACTCTTCCGCATCCTCACAACATATAAAAACACTCACACATTTTCAATCCTTTTCTCAATTTAGAGTCATATCATCTTATTCCAGTTAGAAACTAGAATGTTCATTTCCAAATATTTAATTAAAATTTTTACTTTAGAGTCTGAATAGATAACTTAGCAGTTAAGAGCACTCATTGCTCTTTTAGAGGAGCTGGGTTCAATTCCAAGCATCCACATGGTGGTTCCCAACTATTTCTAGCTCTGTTCCAGGGCATCTGAAGACTTCTGACTTTTTTTTTTTTGACTTTTGACTTTTGAAGACATCAGGTATATACATGGCGAACATACATACACACCAGCAAAACATTCATTCACTTATATCAAGTTTTAAAAATATCTTACTTAGTTTTATATTTTATATTATACTGGGGATTAAACTCAGGGTCTTGTGTATGCTAAGACCATACCTGACTGCTGTGGTACGCCCCCATCCCTGAGACATTTCATTGTTTACTGCATGGGCATGAAGACAGCTTTAAATTGGGGGAACACTGTGAGCGTTCAGGTGGAGCCAACACTAGGAGAGATGATTAAGGAAAAACAGACTAATCTGTCTACAACAAATCATTGCTGTAGGTGCCGGTATATTATGTAACAGCTGCAAAGGAGCACACTTCTCACTGGGGCTTCCTAATATGTACTTATGAACAGTTTATCTGTGGCAACCTGGTAGTTAGCAAACCATCCTAATTATTAGAAGCTGTCCAATATGCAGTATCCAATACGGTTTGCTCACTGTATTGATTTGATTGCGGAAACTGAAAATCATATTCTCTGATGAAGTTTAGCAAACAACAATGATCTATCTCAATAAAAATGCTCTGGATTTGGGTCACTTTCGATGCACAGAAGGCTTACTAATTTTCTCACGTAAATGTCTCCAATACACAGTGACAAGTTGTACTGGAAGTTGGCAATCTTTCAGAGCTCCGTGCCAGGACTCCATTTAGTCACTCTCTTGCGAGTGAACAGCTGCTTCAGTGAGATGAGGCCTGGCCATTCCTATTAGGAACAGAGGGGTTGGATACTGTGAGTACAGAGACAGTGGGTAGAAATGATCTCTAGCCCCTTTGCGGCAGTCTGCTTTCTGTGACCCCTGACATTCATGCTTATGCACATAGACCTTAGTCTCCTATATACTAGGAAACTGAGCAGAATGTGTTCAACAATGCATTGATTTTCGAAATATTTGCTATTTGCCTATACTGTGGCAGATGCTGAAGGTACCATAGAGTAAACAGGACTGACATGTTGTCAGTAAACATAGTCTACTGGGAAGATGGACATTAAAGACATAAATAAATAAATACAGGATTGTGTTAGCATTAACTGCTACAAAAGATAGAAGCAAAGAATGACTGAAAACACATAAGAGGCTCATGTAAACATGAGAAGAAGAATGTACCTGGAAAAACACTCTACTAGGTACCTTCTTAAAGAGAAGGAGGGAGGACACCAGAGAGGAACATGGAGTGACCAAAATATATGATATACATTTATAAAAAAACAACCAAAGTAATCATTTTATTAATTCAAATATCCTAACAATTTTACAGAAAGCACCATAAGTGTCTGGGTGATGACAGTTCTTGCCTCATATGCATAAGGTCCTGAGTTCTAGTACAGCCCTGCAAAAGAAAAGGTTAATTAGTCAAAAAAGATGTAGATAATCAATGGTCCAGATTCTGGTCCTTCAGTGGGATTAGTCAATTTACAATTACAATTAGTCAGTTCAGTAAGAAAAGCACACACAATGCACAATGAAGCAGAGAGGAAAGATGGGTGGACTTTGTCTGGGATTGTCGAGTGGGCACAGTTAGAGAAAATTTATCTTCGAGGTGTGACTAGAAGGATGAGGAACAAATCTGAGTAGCTGCAATAAGAAAGTCTAGCTAGGGCAACAGGAGAAAAGGTGGCGAGGCATATTTGAGGGAAATGACCAGCAGGCTATGTTGAAACCTTGACTTTAAGTAGACTTTTCTATAGAACACCAGTGTAGAAAACATTTAAATTCGAGCCACTCTGTCAGAATCAGTAAGGGGGTTATATAATAAGGGAATGCTAGTGTTTTTCTGTAGTTTCCATAGCAAAAGCACAATACACTTTCAACAGTGCAAATTTACTACCTACGCCTGTGCCTGTGAAGGTCACTGTGCTAAAATCACAGTGCCAGTAGGGCTGAAAGGGAGAATCTGTTTGCTATACTTTGCAGATTCCAGAGGCTGTTCAAGTTCCTTGGCTCATGACCTCCTCCTTTCATCCTGAAAGCCACTGCTGCCCTAGCCGACTGATGTTACCTTTACAACCCCATCTCTGATCACAACTGAGAAGTTTCTAAACATTCAAGGAGCCCTGTAACTTAATTGAGCCTACCTGGAGAAGCCAGATAAACTTGTCAGGATACTGAAGCTTAATATTTGTAATGCATGCATTTGTCATGCAAGATATACATGTTATCAAGAATGGGGATATGGACACCTTTAGGTATCATTACTTTAAGTGTTATTACTCTGCCTTCTAAACCCCCTTAATTTCCCATGCCTATCCCTCAGGCATTTCTAAAAAAGTCTAGTACTTGAAAGACGTGTTGAAATCGCTGTTGGAAAGTGCTTGTGTTAACTTATGTATTATACATGTGTCCATGGAAAGGAATCGTGGTGGGACTCAGTTGTGCCATAGTCTCAGCATTGAAATATCACTTCCTCACATAGATCTGCCTTGGCAAAGTTGCATTCATGTACTTTTCCCTATTAAGCCTTTCCATAGCACCCTATGCTTCTTTATGTGTGCCTCCAGCTGTAGCACCACTCCCTCCGTGTGTGTGTGTGTCTGTATGTAGATAGTTGCAAAAGGCTCTGATAAACAGATGAAGCTAGCATGTAAAGCAACTTTTCTCATCCACCAACTATTTTGCTTTCGAGCCAACCCATAATAATAGGTTTTGAGGAAAAAATATACTAATACATTCTTAAAACTTAGCATTATTCTCCTAGTGATAAGGATGGATACTGTAAAAGAATAAATTAAGTAGCAATTTTTTAGAAATAGTACCTAGAGATTCCTGCTCACAGTTCTGGCAGAAGGCCTCTGATTTACCAGCGGTCATGCTGACACTCGGGACCCCAGGTAAATCCCCTGCCTCTAGACCACAGCACTCACTCCTTCAGTGCCACCCAGCCTACCCCAACCACCCTTCGTCACCTTGTCATCATATATGGGCCCAAAACTCTAGTGGAAGCTTCCTGCCCCACCAGAGGTCACGCTGGCCGTCAGAATCAGGCAGGCTAGTTGCCTGAAAATTACCGCCATGTTTTCAGTGCTTGCCCTGCCCACCTCGAAATAGCCCCCACCTCCTCCTCATTATATCCCAGTTCCAGCTTAGACAGAGGTATTCTGAAGGACCAGAGGACATGCTGGCCACAAGAATTGCAGTTAGCCCACCTGCCCCAACACTATCCCCAGTCAGTGCCCACCCAGCCTATCCTCCAACACCCTTCCCCATCACTATGTCCTGGCCCCCAACTCCTGCGGAGGATCCCCAGCTGGACCAGAGGACACGGAGGCCACCAGGATTCCAGCCCTCTTTGGGTAGAGACCTGCTACTCAACCACAGAACACTCCAGCCAGAAGACCAGAGGGGAAACAAAGGAGGGGAGAAAAAACACCCATCTAAAAAAGAGAAACTCAGAAATCAGCACCTAGATCTGTAATAACCCCAAACCCAGATGCCTAGACAATAGCTTAAGAACACAACCAACAACAGCCAGGGCATTATGTCACCACCAAAACCCAACTTTCCTACTATAGCAAGCCCTGAATATCCAACAGAGTTGAAACACAAGAAACACCCTTAAAAGTAATGCTATGAAGATGATAGAGGTCCTTAAAAGAGAAAATGAAAAAAAAATCCCCTAAAAAAGTCAAGAAAAAAGAACAAAAAATTGGAGAAAATAAATAAACCCCACAAAGAAAGCCAAGTAAAAACAAATAGTTGAAGGAAATGAATAAGACTGTCAAAGACACATAGTAATCGAAGCACTAAACATACAGAATAAAGAAAGAATATTAAAAGCTTCAAGGGGAAAAGGTCAGACAACATATAAAGGCATACCTATTAGAATCACATCTGACTTCTCAAAAGGAGACCAGAAAAGCCAGAATGGCCTGGACAGATGTCTTACAGTGGTGCAGGAGAATTGTCTGTATTCTGTCAATCATGTTTTAAATAAATGCTGATTGGCCAGGCAGGAAATATAGGCGGGAAAAACCAGACAGGAAGTAGAAATGATGTAATGAGAACAGGAGAATACTGAGAAGGAGGAAGCTGATTCCTCCCACTCTTGCCCAGACCACCAAAGCAGCAGGATGTGATCTGCCCCACTGAAAAAAGATACTGAGCCACATGGCTAACATAGATCAGAAAAACAGGTCAATCAAGATGTGAGAGTTAGCCAGTGAAAGACTAGAGCTAATGGGCCAAACAGCTTATAATTTATGGAGACCTATGTGTGATTTTCTTTGGGGCTAAACAGTTTGGGGTACCGGGCAGGACAGAAACCCAAACAAGCAGGCCTGGCCCCCCTCCATGTTACATTACAGACTCAGAGGCTAGCCCAAACTACAATTCATCAAAACTTCCAATCACCATAGAAAATAAGTTATTCCATGACAAATTCAAATTTAAATAATATCTATCCACAAATACAGCCCTACAAAAGGTACTAGAAGGAAAACTCCAAACCAAGGCGGTTAACTAAATCCATGAAAACACAGGAAATAATCTCACACCAGCAAAACCAAAAGGAGGAAAACACAGACACAATTGCCACCACCAACAAAATAACAGGAATTAGCAATCACTGGTTATGATATTTCTCAATGCCAATTGACTCAATTTCCTAAAAAAGGATACATTTATAGAATGAATGTGGAAACGGGATTCATCCTTCTGCAGACAAGAAACATCCCAACAGCAGAGATAGATTACCTCAGAGGAAAGGATTAGGAAAAAGATTTTTCCAAGCAAATGGAACTTTTGCCTCTGAGCATTTACCTTTGTATATTTCTGATTTTTCTCTCTATTTGCCAAAGATTTTATTTTATTTTTCTCTCTTTCTTTTTAATTTTAAAAACAATCTTATTTTACATATCGATCCCAGGTCCCTTTCCCTACCCTCCTCCCACCTTCTCCCCACCCCATCCCCATCCATTTTTCAAAAAGGGTGAGGCCTCCCATGGGAAGTCAACAAAGCCTGTCACATCTATGGCCTTACCACCTTGTACATGCCCAATCTTGCCTTTGTCCATTTCTGTGTATCTTTTCTTTCTTTCTTATTCCATGTCTGGCTGTGTGACTGTGTGGCTGGTCCCTGATGTCCTCCTCTCCTTCTTGTCTCATTCCTCCTTTCTTCTCAGATTTCTCCTCCCATTTATTCTCTTTGTCTTCCAGCCCCTCCTATCCTTTCTCTCACCTAGCTATTGGCCATTCAGCTCTTTATTAGGCCAATCAGGTGATTTAGACAGGCAAAAATAACACAGCTTCACAGAGTTAAACAAATACGACTTAAAAGAATTTAACTCACCTTTGCATCATTAAAGAAACATTCCACTGCATAAACAATTTTAACACATCTTAAAATAATATTCTACAACAGGAGTTCATGCTTTATACTGTCTGAATGGCCTGGAACCAGAGGCTAGACAGTATCAAGATTTAAGGTAGACCAAATACTAAAAAAAGTCAATGTAATGATTCCTAATGATATTCTGCTATATTCATAGCTCAGTGCCTAGGCCAGTCATCATGAGAGAGGTTTCCTCCAGCAACAGATGGGAGCAGAATGCAGAGCCTCACACACAAACATTAGGCAGAATTCAGGGAACCTCATGGAAGAATGGGATGGAGGATTGGGGGAGCCAGAGGGTTTGAGGACACCACAAGAACACAGCCCACAGAACAAACTAATAGGCTCATAACATATTTACAGAAACTGAAGTGACAAACATGGACCATGTATGGGTCTGAGCTAGGTCCTCTGCATATACCTCATGGTTGTGTAGCTTGATGTTCTTGTGGGACTCCTAAAAGTAGGAGCAGGGGCTGTCTCTAACTCTTTTGCCTGCTCTTGGGACCCTTTCCTTCTACTGAGTTGCTTTGTCAGCCTTGATATGAGGGTTTGTGCCTAGTCTTATTGTAGCTTGTTAGGCCATGTTCAGCGGATATCCCTGAGAGACCTGCTCTTTTTTAAAAAGAGAAATGGAGGAAGAGTGGATCTGGGGGAGAAGGGAAGCATGAGAAGGGACTGGGGGGAGGAGGGAGGGGAAACTGTTGCCTGGACATAATAATGTCTTTCTTTGTTTTTGGTTTTTCAAGGCAGGGTTTCTCTGTAGCTTTGGAGCCTGTTATGTAATACTCCCTGCTCTACCCTGTCTTCCCATCATCCACCACCCCAACAAGTCCTTTCTGTTCTGTTACTCATCTTCCCCCCAATACCTCCTGTGCTTTTTTCACCTTCCTTTGAAATTCCCTACATGGCTCCTTACTGGTTTTCCGACATTCATGGGCACTCCAGTTTAAACATACTTATCTAAAGAATCAAAACTAACACCCACACATGAAAGAACATGTAGCATTTGTTTTATTGAGTCAGAGTTATGTTAGTCAGTGTAATATTTTCTCTATCTATCTATCTATCTATCTATCTATCTATCTATCTATCTATCTATCTGAAAATTTCATTTTCTTTACAGCTAAAGAAAATTTCATTGTTTATTTGTCAGATGATGGCCATCTAGAGTTGTGAATGTGGCTAAGCAAGTGACTGAGGAGTAAGATAGCAAGAAGTGTCTCTGTAGTAGGATACAGAACCCTTTGGGAATAAGCCCAGGAGTGGTAGAGCTGTATCCTATGGTAGATTTATACTACAGAAATCCTAAGTATAGAAAGGGAAGGAAAGTCAAGAACATTATTTGGTTCACAGGCCTAACATTTGATAGAGGGTAGATGGTGAGTATGAATCTTGAATCCTTTTGACTGTGTTGAAGACATATGAGCTTAGAACATATGAGTTTAGAACAAAACCGAGAAACACAAAGAGGTGGAAATCCTGAGCTGTGTTTAACCCTAAAATAAACTGAGAAAAACCACCTGGAGCTGGCTAAATTTTATTTTCTGCTTTCTGGTGGAAAGTGATCTCTAAATAGTGATTGGTTTATGTTATATAAGAACAAAATTTTGTGCCTACATATTTGAGTGTTGAAATTCATACCTCGTTTGCTGTTCTTGGAAGTTTAGATTGGATTCTAGCTAAATGTACTATCTTAGTTCATCTATGTTTACAGGAGAGAAAACGAACTATTAAGTATTTTATGTAGAAGTGGAATTTATTTATCCCATAGTTCTGGAAGTTAGGAAGTCCAAGATTGGAGACTTTGTCTTTCTATTAAAACATAGAACAAGGCATCATAAGGAAAGAGAAAAGGATGAAAGGAGTACTGAATGCCTCTATTTTGTAGCTCACCCAATCTCCAAAGGACTAATATATCTTCATATCTTCCTATGAAGATATGGTGATTTATCTTAATCTATTCACAATGCCCTCTCACTTTTAATACTGTTAAAATGGCAACTGAATTTCAGCCTAAGTTTTAGAGCAACATTCAGAACATTGCAGGTAGATGGCTGAGTAATCGTTCAGAGGTGTCAAATAGGAGAACCACATGATCTGCTTTATAGAAACAAGCTCACACATGGCCATCTGGAAGCTTACTCAAAAGGTCTGAAATAGTAGAGAAATAATTGAAGACTGCTCTAGTCATCTAGGTGAGAGAAGAAAAGAATGGGACTGAGGTAAGAGCACTGAAAAATGCAGACATGCTGCGACACCAAGAGTATCCATGAGTCCAGTATTTTTCTACTGTACTATCAACTTCCAAGGAAAATGTAACCTTGTCCTAAAAAGGCTGATCATGCTTAGAACAATGAATATGGACTCACTGGAATACAAGGGCTTAGTAAGGAGCATAGTTAAATGAAGGATAGTAGAGATTGGCAGTGAGAAATTATCCCCAATGGAAAGAGAGCAGCCACTGTGTAGCCCACATCCTCACATCCTGTGAGAATGCATAGCCAAAACTAGGAGTCTTTAAAAAGTGATGCTTGTCATGTTAAATACTGGTAAAAGTTTCAATTGTTTTAAAGGAAATACTGTGTATGTGTAAGCAAAAGGGATGCTGTTTGTGAACTAACTTGACCTATGACCTATCCCAGGACAGCCAGGGCTACACAGAGAAACCCTGTCTCAGGGGACAAAAGATGTGCTACATGGATTTACTTGGTAGCTTGTAGTCATCTTATAGCTTAACCTGATAGTGGCAATCTTTAAGTGTGAAGTTCATGTCTCCTACCTGGGGTTGAATGTCATACCTGGACTCTGTTTATAGTTTCACTTGTACTTGACAACCCTTCAAGATTTGTTTGGCATTGTAAAACTGGTAAGCAGAATGAGAATGGTGTGTGTGTGTGTGTGTGTGTGTGTGTGTGTGTGTGTGTGTATTTATGTGTCTGTGTGTAAATGTGTGTGTTTAGAAAAACGAATCCCCAGTGAAAAAAAAGTAAGGCTATTCAGTCTCTACTCTGTTAGACATGGGATTTAAAGCCACAAACTTGCTAGATGAGAGGCAACAGCGAAAGTATCAACCCAAACCAGTGAGTTAAATATTTGGTGCTTATTGTCAGATAAGAATGGCAAGTGTGAGGCTTCATTGGGCTAGACAATAGATTTCTGTAATTTTTCTTAAAGATGTGCTGCATGGACCAGGTGGCAGTGGCACATGCCTTCAGTCCCAGCATTCAGAGGCAGAGGTAGGTGGACAGCTGAGTTCAAAGCTAGCCTGGCCTAGAGATCAAGCCCCATGAGAGCCAGGGCTACACAGAGAAATACTATCTTGTGAGGGAAAGATATGTTGCATAGTATCTCATAGTTTAAACTGATAGTGATAGTCTTTAACTGCTACTTTGAATTTTGAACTTTTAACATGCCTGGGGTTGAGTTTCTTACTGGGAGCTGTTTATAGTATCACCTGTCCTTGAAAAATAGAGATGTAACATGGTTCTTTAATATCATTAAAGCTATTGCCATGGGAATGTTTGCTTTTGTGTGGCTGTACATGTGAGAGAGGGAGGAGAAAGAGACAGATGTACCTCATTACATTTCAGATATTATATTTAGTAGATAAATTGCAAAGTTAAAATAGGACAATTTCTATTCTATTTATTTTAACTAGAAAGTTAAAATATAATACACATATACAAATTATATATATGTACTTCACATATGTATGGAGTTGTTTCTAAACCATTAAGCTGATGTATCTAGGGAATAAATCTATTGTTACCAATTAAGCCTGTATTAGATAAGATATTGAAAGCAAAGAAATATTTTAATTGCCAAGTTCCTAAGAAATTTAAATCAATTAAAAATACTTACGAAGCCTGACTGTACACTCTTCTCTGTGCAATGAAAATTAGATATATAGAAATTGTGATTATTAATGCAACCACAGCTCCAGAACTCATTCACCTAAGTGCCACCTCAATTATTGCCCGCCTACAGACTTCCTTTATTTCCTTGGATTCCTTGTTTCTCAAAACCTGGTTGTGCTTGACACCAACTTTCTACTTTACACAAGCACAAATATGCACATGCATGTGCACACACACATAAATTATATTCATGCACCCACACACATATACACAGCTGTGTGTGTGTGTGTGTGTGTGTGTGTGTTCAGAGAGAGAGAAACAGAAAGGTGGAGGGAGGGAAGGAGGGAAGGGGAGAGAGACACACACACACACACTAACAGGACACAGGACAATATTTGGAGTAAGTATTATGTATGCCCAACTTAGATGGGGCCTTTTTTGAAAAGTTCTTCTGCAAATGAGGTTTTCTCCCCCCCCCTCTCTCTCCCTAGTGTTTTATTTTTATTTTTTGAGACAGAGTTTCTCTGTGTAACAGCTCTGGCTGTCCTAGAACTTACTTTTTGGACCAGGCTGACCTTGAACTCACAGAGATTTGCCTGCCTCTGCCTCCTGAGTCCTGGGATTAAAGATGTGTACCATCACCACCTGGCAGGTGAGGCATATTCTTAATTGCACACATTATCTCTCTAATCATGAAATAGTGAATTAATAAAAGTTAAACACCTATTTAGAAGAAAGACTGAAAAGTAGTGTAAAACCTAGGTGTGCTGTCTTCATACTGCTCCATACATTAGGGTTGAAAGGGGCTGCATTTCATTTGGTTCCATGCCCTTGGTTGGGAGTAACTCATAGCATCCTAGTTTATAGGTGAGGGGACCAAGGTCCGAAACATAAAGTGGATTACCAATGACTAAAATTTGGGGCTCATCTCTTTACTGATATGAGCATCTAGGCATCAATGATTAGACACAGTCATATTTCTTGAATACTGGTCTTGATTAATCAGTATGTATGTTGAACAACTGGAGTTTGTTAAAATAACAAAGTATAAGAATTAACAGGTTATACATCTCATGTGAGAAAAGCATACGTCATGCCCATGAGGACTGGTGACAACACATAAGCCCAGGCAAACATTAACCTCTGGCCATAACGTGAACTACATGCATCAAATGTGGAGGAAAATGAAAGGCACTGGAGCTTGATGGTTTCAATCTGTCATGAAGCAATTCTGTTTTCACTGTGCTCAGCACCAACTTGGAAGGTTAATAAATAGACACTGTAGTCATCAGTTGGTGTAGGAGATCCTTAGTATTTCTTTAATCACATTGATCAATACCTGAATTTAGAAAATGAATACCATCTTTCAAATGGAGAGATGATATCCAGTATAAGCAGGATCTGAGAAGCAGAAGGAAAATGCAAGCAAGGGGAGCTTGCAAGAAGCAGCCCGCACTCAGTTGAATGGTCTCAGTCTGCAGGGAAATAGTCAAGATTCCTCTATAT
Organism: Microtus ochrogaster; assembly: GCF_000317375.1. Classification (NCBI taxonomy): domain Eukaryota; kingdom Metazoa; phylum Chordata; class Mammalia; order Rodentia; family Cricetidae; genus Microtus; species Microtus ochrogaster. Next base: position 2,172,955 of record NW_004949140.1, read on the forward strand.
TTCATTGCCATTGCAAAGAAAGAAGTGTACAGTTCAAGCATCATAAATATTTTTAACTGAGTTAAATTTCCTAGGCACTAGGCAATTGAAGAACATTTCCCTGCTTCTAATGTTTTAAATGTGACCATTTAATATGAATGCAGTAGATGGAGTCTTGGGATCTAGTTGGCTTAATGTTAGAAGCAACCTCAGATGTCGTTTGCTATCCTTCGCTTCTGTAAGCATAATGAGTTTGAGTACTTCAGTCTTAGTGGGGGATATTGCCCTCTTTACTCCTTTAAGCAGCAAATAATACTCTAATGGCATTATGTACATTTTATAAAGGAAAAACAGTGGTTCAAGTGTCAGCATCCTGAAGTCAAGAAGGATCTTAATGCCATGTTTTCTTCCCCATTTATTTCTGCACATTGATTTCTATAGTTGTAATTATAAGGATTCTATGTATTGTTTTTATTTATTATGTATTATGTAGGTTTCTACATTTAAGTATTATAATTATGTTAATTTGAAGACCCAGTTCTTTTGAAGGTTTTGCAGTTCTCTCTTAAGTTCTTCCTCCTATTTAGAGTCTGGAGATACATTTGCCATTCTGTGGCTTGGGGTTTTGTTTTGCTTCAATCCATAAAAAGTTGAGAGGATAGATTTTATTTTGCCTACCAGGTTTATGCTACTTAGCTCAAGTCATCAGAGACAACTTTTAGCTTTGCATTTTGATCAGGCCCCTTTCAAAGGGTTGTGTTGCTGTAGTTGAATTTCAATAGCATCAATTTCAGCGACTAGATTGGAGATTTGTATTAGGGCATTTTAAAAATGCTGGTTTCCAGTTCTTTCCAGTTGGGTAACTGCCAGATAACACAGCTTTTACTTGTAATAGGTCTGCACAGACTGCAGCTGGCGTGCCACGTGGGGCTGGAGAATGGTGAATTCAATCACTTTTCTCCATCCCTTTGATTATCACAGACAGAGCTTGTCCTGTGGAGTTATCAGCAGATTCTGGCAAGGAATTAGACAGGACAAGAATCAGGGAGATGACTGTCTGTGGGCTGTAGGGTGAAGAAGTACCTTAGCATTAGAACAGTAGCAGTGATTGGAATTGGAGAAGAGAAAAATATGAGGGTGATATGTGGACAGATTTTTTTATAAAGTATTTAGTGTTCGCATAAAAATGCTACTGTGTTTTCTTTTCAGTGATAAATAAAATACTTACATAATTGTTACAGGTAAATTTAAAATGCTGATTTTGTTATTGTTTCATGGGCTCCTACTTACATCTGACAAAGGTCCTGTGTTTTGCTCCTCCCTCCCCTCAGTGTATTTTCCTTCTCACAAATCATCCACAGCATCTTATGGGAGAATAAATGCAGTGTCTCCTTCCTTCTATCCCACCAGCACTGAACCCTGAACCCTGAACCCTGAACCCTGTATTTGGTAAGCAAGTGTTGTACTACTGAGCTAAAGCCCTAAGTCAAATGTGTTCTCTCATGAAAGCCTTCTGTGTATGGAAATGTTGAATTGGTATTTCCCAATACTGTACTCCGACGTTTGTTTTAAAGTTTGTTCTTGAGAGAAATTATGTGTTTCATTTAGGTAAGTTTTACAGTTTCATTTAAATGGTAGTCCAATGATAGTGATGGCCTTGGAAAGTGGAGACAATGGGGCTGCCATGAAAAACAACACAGCTGAGCTTGGGCTGCTGGGATGGATGCTAAGGGAAGAACCAAAAGAATAAAAGGACAAGGCAACAGACAAGAGGGAGTTACTTTTCCTATCAGTGTGACAAAAAGCCTAACATAAACTTTTGTTGATTCTTATTTTACTCTTTTGCTCTTTTGGGGGATCTGCCACCCATCTCCCAAATAAATACATGGAGGCGCTTTCTTTTTTTTTTATAAATGCCCAACCTTTGCTTGACTTGTTTCTAGCCAGCTTTTCTTATCGTAAATTATCCCATCTACCTTTCACCTCTGGATTTTTTCCTTTTCTTACTTATGTAATCTTATTTTCCCTCATACTCCATGGCTCCTTGGTCTCTCTTGCCCCTTCTTTTCGTTTCTCCTTCTCTTTCTAGTCTGCCAGCCCCACCTATACTTTCTCCTGGCTTCCTATTGGCCGTTCAGCTCTTTATTAGACCATCAGGTGTTTTAGACAGGCAAAGTAAGACAGTTTCATAGAGTTAAACAAATGCAGCATAAAAAAGAAAAAAACCTTAAAATGGTAAAAAAAAGGTCCAAAACAAAAAAAAAAGGAAAAAAACCTAAAAAAATTTTTCTACAACAATAAACAACTCAAGGAATGGTAAGACTTATTTTCATTTTGGAAAATGGTTTTGAAAGGTTTAGTCCATGGTTGCCTGGCCCCATACACTTGGGCAGAATATAAGCAACATGGGAGTATGTGGCAGAAAAGCTGATTTATTTCATGAACAATAGCAAGTAAAGAGATGGAGGAGGGAAAGAGAGGAAGGAATTGGGGGAGAGATATGCCTTTTTAGTTGTGCTCATGATGGTTTGTGTATAAAAAGAAGCTTCCTTTACCTTCTCTGAGGAGTGGATGGGAGGGTGGGAAAAGGGGAATGTGGAGGGAGCAAAAGGATGAGAGGGAGTGGGAATTGGGATTGGTATGTAAAATGAGAAAAGATATTTCCAAGTAATACTCCATTGTTGTATAAATGTATTTTTTATCCAGTCCCAGTTGAGAGGCATCTAGATTTATCCAAGTTCTGACTGTTATGAATAATACTGTTATGAACAAAGTTGAGCAAATTTCCTTTTGGTATGATTGAACATCTTTTGGGTATATGCTCATGAGTGGTTGGTATAGCTGGATCTTGAGGTAAGTTGATTCCCATTTTTCTGAGAAACCACCATATTGATTTTCAAAGTGGCTGTACAAGTTTTCATTCCCACTAGCAAGGGAGAACTGTTCCCCTTGCTCTACATCCTCTCCAAAATAACCTGTCATTTGTGTTTTTGATCTTAGCCACTCTGACAGGCATAAGATAGGATCCCAGAGTCATTTTGATTTGCATTTCTCTGAAAGCTAAGGATGTTGAACATTTTAAGTATTTCTCTGCCCTTTGAGATTCTTCTGTTGAGAATTCCCTATTTAGGTCTGCACCCCATTTTTAAATATATTCTTTGGTTTGGTGATGTCTAGTTTCTTGAGTTCTTTATATATTTTGGAAAACAGTCTTCTTTTAGATGTGGGTTTGGTAAAGATCTTTTTCTACGCTGTAGGCTGCCGTTTTGTCTTATTGACAATGTTCTTTGCCTTACAGAAACTTTTCAGCTTCATGAAGTCACATTTATTGTTGATTTTAGTGTCTCTAACATTGATGTTTTATTTAGGAAGTTGTCTTCTGTGCCAATATATTCAAAACTATCCCCCACTTTTTCTTCTATCAGATTCAGTGTATCTGGTTTTATGTTGAGGTCTTTGATGTATTTGTACTTGAGGTTTCTGCAGGGTGATAGATTATACTCTTCTACATGCAGACATACAGTTATGTCAGCACCATTTCAAGACACAGCAATACCACTCTTGGGTATACAGTCAAAGGATGTTCAATCATATCATGAGAATACTTATTCAACTATGTTAATAGAAGCTTTATTTGTAATAGGTAGAACCTGTAAGTGATCTAGATGTCCTTCAACCAAAGAATGGATAGAGAAAATGTGGTACATTTACATAATGGAGTATTACTCAGCTGTTAAAAACAATGATATCATGAAATTTGCAGGCATTAGAACTAGAAGCAAAATCATTTTGAGTGAGGTAACGCAGGCCTAGAAAGACAAACCTGGTATGTACTCACTCACTCATAAGTGGATATAAACTGTAAATAGGAAAACTACAATATAATCCACAGACCCAGAAAAGTAGGTAACAAGGAGGGCCCAAGGCGGGGGATGCATGGATCTCCCTGAGAAGGGGAAATGAAAGAGATGTCTTGGGTGGACTGGGAAACAGACGGGGAGGGGAACTTGAAGGATCAGATTGAGGGGTGGATAGAGGAGTACAGAATTGAAAGAGATGACTGGAAAGGGGGCATTTCAGGGTCAGGTAGAAACCTGATTCAAGGAAAACTCTTACAAACCTAGAAGGATGACTTCAGCTAAGACTAATATCAATAGTGAATACGTAACCTGAACTGGACATCACCTGTTATCAGATTGGTGATGACCCCAATTGTCATCAGAGAACCTTCATCCAGTAATTTATGAAAACACATGCAGAGATCCACAGCCAAACATTAGCTCCAGCTCAGGGAATCCTGCTGAAGAGAGGGAGAAAGGATTGTAGGAGCCATATAGGTCAAGGACATTAAAAGAAAACCCACAAAAACAACTAACCTGGCTCATGGGAACTCACAGAGTCTGAACCAACAACCAGGGAGCCTGCATGGTACCAACCTAGGTCCTCTGTATAGGTGACCATTGTGTAGCTTGGTCTATATGTGAAACAGTGGGAACAGGGGTTACCTCTAATGCTTTGGCCGGCTCTTGGAAACCTATTCCTCATACTGGATTGTCTTGCACATCCTCACTACAAAGGGAGGTGCTTAATTTTACTGCATCTTGATATACCATATTTTTTTGATACCCAAGGGAAGCCTGCCCCTTTCTAAAAAGAAGCAGAGGAGGAGTTGATTTGGGGGATGCTGAGGGAAGGGAGAGGTAATGAGAGGAGAGAAGGAAGGGGACTCTGCAGTTGGGATGTAAAATAAATAAGTTACATTTTAAAAAGAAGCTTCTGTGAGGCATGTAATCTTCAAGCAATTCCCCAAAGCAGGCTCCGTGCTACCTGCTTCATCACTGTTTGTCAGTGTCTTCAGCAGTCAAGACTTTGCACTTTGAGTCTTGGCTCACATCCAGATTCTTGGGTATAGCACCTCATTTTGGAGGTTTTATGTTTCTCATTTGAGAAACATAAATAACAAAACTTAATTGTATGATCTCCAAGTTAGCTTTG
>NW_004949140.1:2178393-2179374 GCF_000317375.1 Microtus ochrogaster
TATATATATATATATATATATATATATATATATATATGGATACCTCAGCCTCTAAATGAAATTAGAGAGTGACTAAAAAGGTAACTTAGGACGGATTCTTCAGATATGTGTTTGTGACAAGTTTCACAATCTTGCTAACTTTTATAGAGACAATGCAAACACTGAGGTCCACATGCATGCTTCATTAGTGTTATGACAGTACATGATGCTACCAGTTTTCTTAAGAAAGAAAATATTTACAAAGCTTCTATTTCATTAATTTCATTAATCCTATGCTTGAGGAACTCTGCTATGTAGAGGACAGGATGCAAATATTTGTCATCTCATGAAAATCATAGCTGAGAAAAATTCACTTATGTGTAAGGCCAGTTGAACCCACTGATGAAGTGCCTATAGAAATTGATGCATATGAATAGTTGATGCAGTAATGTGGGATTCCCCTCTTTATACTGTGAATACCACTGGTTAATAAAAAACTGGCTTGGCCTGATAGGGTAGAGTAGAGCTAGGCAGGGAAAACTAAACTGAATGCTGGGAGAAAGAAGGGTAGAGTCTAGAGAAGCCGTGTAGCCCTGCCGGGGAAAGATGCCAGAATTTTGCCAGTAAGCCACAGTCATGTGGCGATACACAGATGAATGCAGATGGGTTAGTTTAGGATATAAAAGTTAGCCAGAAATATGCTTAAGCTATTGGCCAAAGAGTATTGTAAATAATATATTTTCTGTGTGGTTATTTCAGGAGTCTGGGCAGCCGGAAACACATAAGCGGACTTCTACAACAAAGCAGTTTATTTAAGGCAGTGGGATGGGAGGGAGTTTTAAAGTTCCCATTTAAAAAGTATTTGCTTTGTGATCTCCCACAAACTCTTCGTTCATCTATACTGGCTGGTTTTATGTCAACTTGACACAAGCTAGAGTCATCAGAGGACAGAGCCTCAGTTGAGGAAATGTCTCTATGAGATCCAGCTGTAAGGCATTTTCT
>NW_004949140.1:2179909-2181146 GCF_000317375.1 Microtus ochrogaster
CCTTGTTTGAGTTCCTGTCGTGACTTCTGTCAATAATGAACAACTATATGGAAAGGTAAGCCAAATAAACTTCTTTCTCCCTAACTTGCTTTTTGGTCTTGCTTTTTCATCACAGCAATAGAAACCCTAAGACATCGTTACTCTACTTAAAAATGGATACTTACTGGAAAGATGTTTGTCTGGCACAAATGTGTTACAGAATAGTAACACTACGGCAAAGAATTTAAATTGTGCAGCTGAGATTTTTATGCTAGGCTTGTTACCCATGAGCTATGAATACCCTGATCAAGTTATTTGACCTTAGTAAACTTCATGTATTCATCTATAAAACAGTAATTATGATAACTAATTCATAGGGTCATTGTGAGCATTAAACAAAAAGAGATGCCTAAAGTGCTCTTGACCATGTATATGGTGCATGGAAAATATTCTGCGTTGTACTTAAGATAATAATATGATTACTCTTTGTATTTATTATTTGTGTGTAGTGCTATGCATAAATGCATGTTTCTATATGTGCATGTGTGTTCATGAGTGTGCACACAAGTGTGAGTTTGTGTGTAGAAGCCAGAGATTGATGCTGGGTACTTCCCTCTAGTCTGTTTTGTGAGGCAAGGTCTATAAGTTGACCTAGAGCTGACAATTTGGCAGTGCCGGCTCCCCTGTGAGCTTCAGGGGTCTGCCTGCCTTTGCTTCTCTAGCACTAAGATTTTAGGCTCAGCATCACATCAAGGTTTTTATGTTAGTGCCTTCAATCTAAATTCAGGTGCTCATGTGTGCACGGGAGATTCTTGACAGACTGAACCATTTTTCTCCAGCCCCATTTTGATCACTTTTAATCAAAATGTGTGGGGCCATTGTTATTTACTCTGTTATTGTTTAGTAGAGGAAATGAAAATTTTAGCAAGTGGTTAATATAAATTCTTCTTACACTAAAGACTAATTGGAAAAGTATGCAGGAATAATTTGGAGGCTCATGAGGGTATGTTGACTACAATTAACTCAAGTAGTACTTGTGTGGACTTTATGGTGCCCTCAGGTCTGCATGTGCTAACTAAATATTTCCAGTGATGTGTCAAAATGTATACAAGTTACATTTCTCCGAATCGCAAAGCACAACCTCATCCCTTATGTTTTAGGAAAGGATGACTGTACAGGCAGCAAGATGTCTCTGTCATTTCTAGAGTTTTAAAAGTTGCTTTTTTCTTGTTTGCTTAGGTAATATTGTATCTTTCTG
>NW_004949140.1:2181651-2182505 GCF_000317375.1 Microtus ochrogaster
TATGTTTTAGGAAAGTCTCTTTCTCTTAATTTATTACACCCTTTGGTCTGGGAACTATTTTTCATCTGCTGTGACTGTGTTGCTAAATTTTGATAGAACTTGAGTCCCTACGGGATTCCTTTACAAGTATAAGGACTTGCATTGAGAATTGCACCGTGTTCAGACTTCTCTGCACTCATCCACCAAGACCCTTTCTACTTTGTGTGTGAAAGACATGCCATCTGTAGTTTTGGTAGAATCCATCATGTTTGAGCAGGTAATATTATGGAGAGGGATGTAAAATTTATGTGAAAGTATATATTCAAAATGTAATTAGATGAGTATTCAAAATGTCTCTGGAATGTTCATAGGTTCCTGTCCTTGTAGCTGTTATGCAAATCTAAAGTTGAAAACAACGGTTTGCGTTTACTGGCTCTACTTATATATTGTACAGCTAAGTAAATGGTACCATAAAAAAGCAAAGTCAGCTGTGGGGGTCACTTTGCCATTTACAGAGCTGGGTCTGGGACCATGTTCTCTGGATACCCTAACCAATCAAATATCTTATCAAAATGCTAATCACTGAGAGCTATTAGTACATTGGTACTGCCATGACTTTCAGTCACTTCTCTTAGGTAGGAAATATTACAGCGTGGTAATAATAAAAAGAAAGGATATTTTTATATCTCTAGAAGACATTACTGTCACAGGCTAGTCATGTAACTACTGGATGTAAGACTAGCTCAAGATGATTTGTAATCAACATGTATAAAATTACAGGAGGAAGTTAGAAAGCTATTTAGGTTACCTTGCATTTTTATAGGTTATTTTCCCTGGAGGGAGTTATTATGTTTGGGTAGGTAATATTATGGAGA
>NW_004949140.1:2182605-2184635 GCF_000317375.1 Microtus ochrogaster
TTTATAGGTTATTTTCCCTGGAGGGAGTTATTATGTTTGGGTAGGTAATATTATGGAGAGGAATGTAAAATTTATACATATATATATATATATATTTGAAATTTAATGTCTTTATAATGTCACTAAATAGAATTTCTTACAGTATTAGCTTTATCTATTCCACTATTATTTGGATCTCTTTTAAGCATTATTTTTAGGTTTGTTTCATGTGCATAAGTGTTTTTCCCACTTGTAAATATGTACACCACGTGAATGACAGAGCCCACTGAGGTCTGGAAAGGGCTGCAGATACCCCTGACGCTAATGTCATAGGCAGTTGTGAGGCACTGTGTGGGTGGTGGAAACTGAACCAAGGTCCTCTGTAAGAGAAGTAACTGCTCTTTACCACTGAAGCATCTCCCTTGTCTCATGATTTGTGTCTTAAATGTCATCTAAAGGTACCTGTATCAAAGATATAGTCCATAGCGGACGGAACTATTGAGGGGTGGTGGAACCTTTGGCAGATGTGGTCACATGGAAGGGTGTTGGTTCATAAGGGGTGTTATCCTGAAGGTGATACTGGGACCCCAGAATCGATCAATAAACTCCCTTTCTTCCTTGAGATGATTCCTTATGCTGCTTTCCATGTTGTCCACCACACAGTGCTGCCTCTAAACAGGCCCGGAGAAAGAAGACTATGTGACCATGAATGAAACCCTTCAATTCTATAAGCCAAAATAAAAATATTCCCCCTTATATGTTGATTTTTCACAGGCACTTTGGGCTGAATAAAATCCACTCATCTATTTATCCCTTCATATCTGGAGAACATTATTATGAACCAAATACTAGATATGCTGAGGATAAAAAGATAAGTAAAACATGATTCTCACTAAGAATGAGCTCAGAGTCAACATTTCAGGAAAGAATCTAATAAAAGTGCGCATACAGTTTGTACTTTATGATAAGCTAAGAAAAGACTGCAGATGAGTAAGCATGCTACCTAATGGAGCTTTGAAATGAGGGACTATATTAGCATCCTTGGACTCTTATTTCTATTTTAATTAGCCTTATAAGGCAGACATATCTGCAGCTTTAGGGATTGCAGAGTGAAATCATTATGGTAATTTATGATTATCAATGAAGAATTATAATATCTCTTATCAAGGGACCCTCAGTCTTTCAATCAGTTTGCTAATGGGTTATATAACTTCTGTACATTTGATAAAGATTTACTTCTAGAGTTTCTGCCATATTTTTCTGTGTATTCACCTGTCTGGTTGGACCTCTGCTCACTGTCATGTGCCTTGAAATCAGAACAGAGCTTTGTTAGAAAATCTTGCCTGCTACCATATCTTCCCCTTGCTGCAAGCTTTAGCCTCTGCTTGTTGCCTCCTGACAGGCTCTTGGCACACTTTCCAATCTAACCAAGATTACCTTCTCTGATTACTGCTAAGTTGTTCACTGGGAGGCTGACTTTCTCAAGGAAGTCTTTATGCCTTGAGATTACACTATCCTGTGCCATTATCCAATGCCCCTCACTTCTTCTTAGAAGGGACCTTAACCCCCACCCCCAGTTGTGCTTTTGGCAGCAGCAACCTCAAAGTCTTTGGCACTATATGTTTGTTACTGGCTTTAAGGTCTGGGTTGTTGATTGTGCCCTCTAGTCCTAAATGAACAACCAATGGGGGCATGTAAAAGGAAACTGAAAATTATTCATAGCACCAAAATTCACAAATACTTGCTGTTAACATTTTATGTATCTTAAAAAATGCATCAAAACAGATTAGCTCTTACTACCTTCAATATTGACATTTTTTTTTAAAAGAAAAAGAAATTTATTTGGAAGGGAAGAATCCAGGAGAGGGGCTGCCTCTGCTAGGACAGAAATGGGCAGATGCCAACTGAACAGGTACAGAACTTATATAAGACTTTTTAGGGACAGAGGTTTCCCAGGGAGAAGATTCTCAGGTAGGGAATTGATTAGATGTTAATCTCTGATCTTGAACAATGCAGAGATTGGCTGGATTGCATGCTCAGGGGTTTGCAGA
>NW_004949140.1:2192204-2193754 GCF_000317375.1 Microtus ochrogaster
GTGTGTGTGTGTGTGTGTGTGTGTGTGTGTGTGTGAGTTTGTGTGTGAAGATATTTGTGGAGAGACTTTATTCCCTTGTGACAAGGTTTCTGACTGAACCTGGAATTAGGACAGCAGACAGCAAGTACCACTGGTCCTTCAGACTACACCCTCCACATCTCTGGAGTTAGAATTGCTGGGTTCCAAACTCGAACCCTGATGCTCCTGTAGTAAATGCACTTAACCTCTGAGCCACCTTTCCACCCCCACATTCTTTTTTTTTTAAAGAATCTGCTAAACCATATCACTAGCTTCCAAGATGGTCTATAGTCCAGTCTTTCCCCAGAATCCAGGATTATCTTTTAAATTTTTCCTCAGGTCATTTCCCTATTCAAAAGGACTAATAATTGTCCATCACAGTTTGAGAAACAACACCTAAACAACACTGCCTTTACATGGCCTATGAGTTCCACTTGCTTTCTGCTCACCCCCCCCCCCCCCGCTGTTTCTCCAGTCATTCTTTTCCTCGCTCCATTTAAACCAAACTGGTCTCAAGTGACTGATGTATAATTCAGCCTCAGCGACTTCAGTTTGTTGTTTACCCTGTTAGGAAGGTTATACCCCTGTGTAGTTGCCTTTCTTTCTTTCTTTCTTTCTTTCTTTCTTTCTTTCTTTCTTTCTTTCTTTCCTTCTAGCATGTGTCCTTACCTAACAACATTGTGTGTTTATACATAGTAAGTTATTTATTGTATATGTCTCATATCAGGTTGAAAACTTTCTATGGCAGGGACCTTGTTTTGTTTGTAGTTTAAATGATAAACATCCTCTTGTCTATGATATTTTGCTTACTAAATATGATTTAAATAAAAATTATATATCTCTCTATATAAAAATATTATACTCTATATGCTATTGATAAATTATTTAAAGCAATGATATATTGAATACATTTTTATATGTCAAAGTATCAGTTACTTTTGCTGCTATGGTAAAACACCATGAACAAGGCAAGTTGCAAAAGAGTTTATTGTAGGAGAAGGTGGTTGCTTGTTCTTGTTCTTAGCTCTAGCATCTTATTGGCTAACTCTTACATCTTAATTTCACCCATTTCTAGTAATCTGTTTATCACCATGTGGCAGTGGCTTACCGGGTAAAATCCTCAACATCTGTCCCTGGTGGCTCCAAGGTGTTCCTCTGACTCTGCCCTTCTTTCTCCCAGCATTTGGTTCTGTCTTCCCTACCTACCTAAGTTCTGCCCTATCAACAGACCAAGGCAGTTTCTTTGTTCATTAATGGTAATGACAGCACACAGAGGGAACTCCCACATCACCTCTGTTTTTCTGCTTAAATAAAAAGGAAGGCTTTAACTTTATCATAGTAAAATTACATATAACAAAAATTTATTTTGTCTTATGGTTTCAGAGAGATATGTGCCCATCATAGTGAGGAACAATGGCAGTTAGTGGTAGGCATAGTGGCAGGAGCAGGGTGCTGAGAGCTCATATCTTGAACCACAAACATGAAGGAGAGAGAGAGAGAGAGAGAGAGAGAGAGAGAGAGAGAGAGAGAGA
>NW_004949140.1:2193854-2200421 GCF_000317375.1 Microtus ochrogaster
GAAGGAGAGAGAGAGAGAGAGAGAGAGAGAGAGAGAGAGAGAGAGAGAGAAAGGCAGAGAGAGAGCTGCAAGTAGAAAGAGGCCTTACATTCTCAAAGCCTATTGCTAGTAATGTGCTAGTATGGGAGGTCCTTCTGTCCATGGGTTGCTTTGATTGGTTAATGAATAAAGAAACCACCTTGGCCTGTTGATAGGGCAGAACTTAGGTAGGCAGGGAAAACTAAATGGCATTCAGGGAGAAAGAAGGCAGTGTCAGAGAGATGCCATGGATCCTCCACTTGAGACAGACACCGGTTAGAATCTTTGCCAGTAAACCACTGCCATGTGGCAATATACAAATTAATAGAAATGGGTTAAATTAATATGAGTTAGCCAATAAGAAGCTAGAGCTAATGGGCCAAGCAGTGTTTTAATTAATACATTTTCTGTATGATTATTTTGGTTCTGGGTGGCCAGGATGAACAAGTGGGCCCTCCTCCTACAATGTGCTTTCTCCAGCAAGGCCACACCTCCTAACCCTCCCCAAACAGCTCCACCAACTGGCGACCAAGTGATCAATACCCAAGACTATTTGGAATGTTTCTCATTCAAACAATGAAAGTCTATAAACACTAATTTAAATTATAAATTTTGTGGTTAAATATTTAAGACATTTTTAAATGGTGACCAATCAATATTCTCAGGGAGATGGATGATTTGAATAAGAAGCAATAAAACAATTTTAGAGCACTGTCTTGCCACCACATCAGACTTAAAAGAAATAGAATGGCAATAAAATGTTCAGGTGACAAAAGGATGTTGTGAAAGCATAGAGTTACACTGGTTTTGAGCAGTGAAATAGTTATGCAGCATCTTAAAGTGATTCCTTTTAAAAGAATGGTGCTCATTAAGAGGAAGGTGATATATCATATGTTAGATTAAAATAGTCATTTTACTTTGTAATCATACTTCTACAAGTAGACGATTGCACTGGCAGTACGAGAACAGCTGGCAGCTACTCTGAAAAGGTCTTATGGGAAATGCAACAGGTGCTGTTGTTTCACTTCATACAACTGGATTTTGAAACCATTAGATATTAATACTTCTTTTGAACTCTATCTATGATATGTGACCTCCTTGCTCTAGAAGATAGGCTATATCAAATATTTGCATCTTGCTGTTAGATTTTAGAAACCCAAGACTTTCCAAACTTCTAAATATTTTTAATTAATAATTTTTTAAAATACAATCTTTTCTCATTTTATATAGCTATCTCCATTCCCACTCCCACTCCTTCACTGTCCCCACCCTTCCCTCCACCCAATGCCCCTATGTACTCAGAAAGGATAAGGTTTCCTATGGGGACTCATCAAAGTCTGGCACTTCACTTCAAGGCAAGACCAAGGCTCTCCCCACACCATAACTAGGCAGAGTAAGATATCCCTCCAAAGAGAATGTGATCCAATATTCCAGTTCAAGGAGTAGGGATAAATCCTGGTCCTACTGCCAGTGGCCCTACAGATTGCCAAAGCCACACAACTGTACCCCACATTCAGATGACCTAGTTTGGTCCTATGTAGGTTCCCCCATTATCAACCCAGAGTCAGTGATTTCTCACTAGCTCAGGTCAGCTGTTTCTGTGGGTATCACAGTCATGGTCTTTACCCCTTTGCTCATATCATTACTCCTTCCTGTCTTAGACTAGTCTCTGGTAGCTCGAACCAGTGCTTCACTATAGATCTCTGTATCTGCTTCCATCAGTTGTTAGATGAAGGTTCTGTGATGACAATTAAGATAGTCATCAATCTGACTACAGGGCAAGGCTAGTTCAGGCACCCTCTCCAATGTTGCTTAGAGTTTTAGCTGGGGTCATTTTTGTGGATTCCTGGGAATTTCCCTAGTGCCATGTTTTGTTTTTTTTTTTTTCTAGCCCTTTAATGGCTCCGTCAATCAATATCTCTCTTTTTTTTCTCTCCCTCACTGTCCTTCCCTCTTCTTGAGTATCACATTCCCTTGTGTTCTCATCCTTCCTCCCCTCCTCCTGTCTCCCTCTCCTTCCACTCTCCCTTCTCCCACCTTCTGAATTTCTCAGGAGGTTTTATCTGTTTTACCTTCCTGGAGATCCATGTATGTCTCTCTTAGGGTTTTCCTTGTTACCTAGCTTCTCTGGGATCATGGATTATAGGTTGGTTATCCTTTGCTTTATGCCTAATATTCACTTATGAGTGAGTACATACCATGTTTGTATATCTGGGTCTGGGTTGCCTCACTCAGGATGGTTTTTTCCTAGTTCCATCCATTTGCATGCAAATTTCAAGATGTCATTGTTTATTTCTCTTTGAGTCTGTGTGAGGACTTGGAAGAAAAGTTCTATGCCATAAACTAAAGTCTTAATGAGGGAAACATCTCATTGAATAAAATTCATTCTAAAAGTCATTATGCTACAAGTTTTGCCTTAAATAAAAGCTTATATATCCTATTTTAAAGTTGTGCTGTCTTTGTTATGTTCGTTTAATAGCAGTACAACACAAGTTTTTTTAAAGCACATTCACATATACAGCATGCTTCGATAAAATGTATAAATACACCTAAAACCAAAAATTCAGTTTTCTATTATCTTTATATTGGTAACATCTTAGTAGCATTATTTAGTATAATTATCTTTTTATCTTTTTATTTGTGGATTATTATAAATGTCTTCTACCTTCATTTTAGAAATGTTGAGGAAAAATGGGAAAGATGGACAGATGGAGAGAGAGAGGGAGAGATGGAAACTAAATACTAAAAGTGAGTAGAAATGAAGTTTGCTGTCCTCCATGGAAAAGAATTGGGAATTTTTCAACAATAACTTATTAAATATTCAAGGTTCTTATTAATCACTAGGAACACTAAATATATTATTTTCTATTTTCTTTATGTCATGTGTGTGCGCACACACATTTACTTCTGTGTGGAAGAGTTAAAGCATGGGTATCATGACACACAGTTGGGGGTCAGTGGATAAACTTCAGGTATCAGTTTTTACCTTTCTACCTTGTTTGAAACAGATAATCTCCTTCCCCATGGCATAAGCTAGGCTAGCTGGCTCTCAAGTTTCTGGTGGTTGTCCTCTCTCCCATTCCCATATTCTCACAGGGACCTTTACAGCAATTATGAGTTTCCAAACTTGGGTCATGAGACTTTCATAGCAAGTGCTTCTATATGCTCGGCTATTTCCCCAGACCCTTAGTTTCTATTTTAAAGAAGGTTGATTTGATGGTCATGGTGTTTGTTGCACATCTTTACTTCCAGTACTTTCGAGGCAGAGGCAAGCATATCTTTCTGAGTTTGAGACAAGACTGATTTATATACTAAGTCCCAGGTCACCCAAGGCTATGTAGAAAATTCTTATCTCAGAAGAAAAACATAATATATGGTACACACTTTGAAGAATTTTAAAGATATAGAAATGTTTAGGAAAAGGACCAATAGTTATCTGTAGTTATATACTTAAAAGAAAATCTTGCTAACATTTGTTCTCATAGCTATTTTAGATATGGTATGGAAAATGTGGATATTATATATTTTTTATTCAAATTTTTATCAGGCATTTTCTATATTGTCAAAGTTTCTTACCTATTATATTTATAAACTATGTGTAAGACTTTGTTATAGATTGATCAGAGGTAGGAACTCTTCATTGAGAATTTTAGTTAATTAAATTTACAGTCATGATTAACTTTGCAATGCACATATTTATATATAAAATTGATAAACAAACAAAAGTTCAAAAATATAACAAATATTCATACCAATTTGATGTAGATTCTATCAAATTATATATACTTCCCCTCACATTTAGATACAGTTTAAATCATGTTATATAGGCATAGTTTTAGATATGTGTTTATACAGTCAGTTAATTCACACACACACACACACAGACATATATACTTTCTAAAATTATTTACAATCTCTCAAATCAATACTTTCAGTGTTTGCAGTCATTCACAGATACATCTAGAATGGCATAATATTTAAACATTTGAGTAGGTGACACAAGCATTGCAGATGAGGGTAAGAAAATCAATGTTCTGCCTTTTTATTTCAGTCTTATATAGCAAATAATTTTCCCCTTGCAGCTTCAAGTTTTAGTATTTTTCCATAATGACTCACTGTTTAACATGTACCATTTAGCTTTCCCAAGTGCAGAAATGTTTTGCATTTACTCTGAGGAAAGAATATGCACAGCATCTTCTCTCCGGCATGAATTATGTACAGTTATATTAGTAACTTTTCTTACTGCTGGAACCAAATGCTTGGGAAGCAGATTGTGTGGGAGAGTGCTTCAATTTATCTCATGGATTGAGAGAATTGAGTCCACTGTGGAGGTGAATGCATGTATCAGAGTTCGTGACCTCAGGAGCATGTAGCTAGGAACCCTCAAGTCTGGGCAGAGAATAGGGAATGCTGGTGTTTAGCTGTATTTCTCTTTTTATTCCATACTCAGTTTGTGACCCAAGTTCATGGGGAGATGCTAACCATATTCTAGGAGATGCCAGCCATATTCAAGGTAGTTATTTCTTCCTCAGTTATGCATCTCTGGAAATATACTCATAGACATATGCAGGTAATTCTAAAATCAATCAGGTTGACAATGAAAACAAATCATTCTAGGAATATTGACCATGAGTTCAATGTTAATGAATCATATATATATATATATATATATATATATGTACATTTTAATGAAGAAAGATACAAAACAAGGTTATACATTGTTGGTTGAAAATGTGACTAAGGACTTCTTGAAACCTGACCTCTGGTTCACCTAGGAGCTATGTTTGTATTTGTTAAATCAGTGTTTGGAGAACCTCTAGAGATCATATGGATTTTGAATAAAAAGTATTTATAGCAGAGCCTGGAGAAATGGTACAGTGATTAAGAGCACTTGCAATTCTTGCAGAGGACCCAGATTTGGTTCCCAGAACTCAAATGGTACCCACACTCACCATAACTCCAGTTCCAGTGGTTTAGATGCTCTTTTTCTTGCCTCCAAAGGCACTGCACACACATGCTGCATATATATATATATATATATATATATATATATATATATATATATATATATGCAAAACACATAAAGTAAAAATAGTTTAAAAGAATATGTGATGGAACACATATAGCCATGCATGGTTGCAAAGTGTGTATTATACACATGGTATCATATACTGGTACTGCTTACTGGCATTCTCCCCATGGCTTGCTCATTCTGCTTTCTTGTATAATCCAGGACTCAAGGGTGGCACCATCCACAATGGACTTGGGCATTCCACATTAGTCTATCAACATTTTTTTAAAAAATAGTCTCACAGTCTTACTTATTGTTCAGTCTTATAGAGACATTTTCTCAATTGTGGTTCCCTCTTCTCAGATAGCTCTAGCTTGCATCAAGTTGACAAACAAACCAACCAATCCCCAACCAGTACACATGGATTAAGGGAACCTGAGGGTCTTTGGGCTTGTAAAACAACAAGTACCTTTAGTTATAGAGCCGCCTTACTGGTCCTTATCATTTCCTCCTATCAAATCATTGGCAATCATTTTTCACTATAAAAATAAATACAAACAAGGATTGCCATGTCTGATCAAGTGGAAAGAATTTGCTGCCCTTGTTATACTTCCAGAAGTTCTGCTTCAGTAGAAACCCTGAATGGTTCTCCAGGCAACTAAATACATTCTTTACAGGGAAGCACAATGGGAACTGAAAGCTCCTAGTGATCTGAATTTCCTTGCTCTATATGAAGTATAAAACCAATGTATGCAATACACTTCCATTATCTGTAATCATTTAATGGCGTACCAAAACTGCCCCTCTAATCTACCTGTAGCTTATTACTTATTGCTCAAACTTTTGTCAAAGTTACCTACTGCCTAGTCTTTCCCAGTGTGTGATAACCACTACTTTCCTCTCAGTTTCTGTAAGATCAACTTTTATATATTCATATATGTGCAAGGGGCATGAGTTCTGGTGCCCTGTATGTTTTCACAAATGGAAGGAGTTTCATTTTTTGTGACTGAATAGTACTTCCTTGTGTGTATGTTCCACAATTTCTTTATATCTTGATCAGTTAATGTGTACTTATATTAACTTAAAAAGTTGTTTAGAGAGGAAACAAGTTCCACACAGAGCAGAAGCCAGGAGCAAATACAGCCCTGGGAGCCAACCCAGTCCTGGGACACTGGCAGACCAGGAGTGAGCCGACAACCTGACTCAGAGTCAGCAACCTCCACTGGAACTGGAGTGGAACTGAACCAGTTACCTAAGACACAGAGAGAACAAGCTCCACCAGGAGCAGAAGCAGGAGCAAACCCAGTCCCAGGACATGGGTGGACCAGGATTGACCCAGCAACCAGATCCAGAGCCAAAGATCTTTACTGGAACAGGTACAAGGGAATAACCACTGAGCAAGTGAGTCAGAGCCAGAGACTGCTAAGGGATATGGTTTCTCTTCTATAAGGTTCAGTGTGGCTGGCTTTATGTTGAGCTCTACTACAGAGCTACAGTACTGAAAACAGCCTGGTACTGGCATAAGAACAGACAGGAGG
>NW_004949140.1:2200799-2205637 GCF_000317375.1 Microtus ochrogaster
CTTCTGTAAAGCAAAGGACATGGTCAACAAGACAAAACGACAGCCTACAGAATGGGAAAAGATCTTCACTAACCCCACATCAGACAGATGTCTGATCTCCAAAATATACAAAGAACTTTAGAAATTGGACACCAAAAGATCACATAATCCAATAAAAAAAATGGAGTATAGACCTAAACAGATAACTCTCAACAGAGGAATCTAAAATGACTGAAAGGCACTTACGGATATGTTCAACATCCTTAGTCATTAGAGAAATGCAAATCCAAACAACTCTGAGATTCCCTCTTATACCTGTAAGAAGGGCCAAGATCAAAAACACTGATGACAACTTATGTTGGAGAGGTTGTGGGGGAAAAGGAACACTTCTGCATTGCTAGTGGGAATGCAAGCTGGTACAGCCCCTTTGGATGTCAGTGTGCCCCTCGATCAAAGAATGGATAAGAAAAATGTGGTACATTTACACAATGGAGTACTACACAGCAGAAATAAATAACGAAAGCTTGAATTTTGCAGGAAAATGGATGGAACTAGAAAACATTATTTTGAGTGAGGTAACCCAGATTCAGAAAGACAGTTATCACATGTACTCACTCATAGGTGGTTTTTAAACATAAAACAAAGAAAGCCAGCCTACAAACCACAATCCTGGAGAATTTAGACAACAATACAGACACTAAGAGAGACTTACATAGGCCTAATCTACATGGGAAGTAGAAGGTAGAAAAAGACAAGAACTCCTGAGTAAATTGGGAGCATGGGGACCTTGTGGGAGGATTAAAGAGGAGAAGGGAAAGGCAGGGAGGGGAGCAGAGAAAAAATGTAGAGCTCAATACATATCAAAAAAAAGTCGTTTAACTTACTTCATTTTATTTGTGTATGAGTGTTTTGCATGAATGTATATATTTGTACAATGTGTGTGCCTGGTGCTCATGGAGGTCAGAAGAGGGTAAAAAATCCCCTGGAACTGGAGTACAAAAGACTATGACACCTTATGGGTGCTGGAAGTGAACCCAGGTCTTTTGTAAGCAAAACGAGTGCTCTTTACTGAGCCAACGCTCCAACTCTCCACACTAAGTTTGTTTCATTTATTAGCTCCAATGAATAATGATGCATTGAACAAGGGATTACAGATGTCTCCTCCACAGACTGATTTTAGTTTCCTTTATATACATACTTAGAAGGATGACTAGATCAGATAATTCTATTTTTAGTTTTAAAAATACTAATTAAATTTGTTAGTTGACAGTTTCATATATGGATATAATTATATCAACCACTCTTACCCTCCAAATTCTCCCATCTCCTTACTACCCCCTAACCACCCTTGCCTTACCCCAATAATCTTTTATGTTCACCTCTATTTTTTTTTTCTCACCCACTAAGTTTAACCAAGACTGAGTGGACATGGCTTTGCAGCTATCTATTGGTGCTTGATAGGCTCAGCAGTGAGTACCAAACTGGAGACAATGACTCCACGTCTTTCAGAAACTATCAGTAGCCAATAAATAGTTAACTAGTCAAGGATTGGGCCTTAGGAGCTGCCCTTCCTCTTCCTGCTTGTTGATAGTTTTTCTGTGCAGACCCAGTATAGGAAACCATAGTTGTGCTTTCATGATTGCAGTGGTTGTATTGTTTCCAAGTGACTTTTCATGTACCCTTCCTTTAGGTTAAAGACCATTCCTTCAATTTCATCCCATACTCCTGTCTCTTCTTGCATGAGCAGTTCCAATCCCAGCATTCCACCTCTTGACTTTCACTTTAATAGCTTTATTCCTAACAAATGGTAAGTGAAATCTCATTGTGGTTTTCATTTATTTTTTTTTCTGATGAATAGCAACCTAAATGTCTGTCAACATAGGAAAATGATACAAAGAATGGGGTATATATAAACATTGGAATTGTGTTCATGTTTACAAAGAAGAAAATGCCGCCATTTGTCACAACATGGATGAATCTGGAAGGCATTGTGCTAATTGAAATAAGCCAAATAAAGAAATAACAAATACCGCATGGTGTCATTTACAGGTAGACCCTAAAATGTTAAAGTAACAGAAATACAGATCAGAAGGCTAAGGATGTGGCTTGGTGGTAGAATTCTTATCTAGTACACACAATATCATGGACTTTATCCTTGGAGAGGAGAGGGGGAGAACTAACATAAATGGTGGATACCAGAGATGAGAGAAGAGTGCTTGAGAAATGTACAACACAAAGAATGTAAATTGTAGACTTGAATCAAAACGGAGTATCAATAAAAGCTCGCAGATTTTAGCAAGCATGCCATATTGCTGCAAGATGTTAGGGGAAAGTAAGTGGTTGAGATTGTTATGAGGGTCTGTAGAAACTCTATACTTTCCATACAAAATTTCTGTGTATTTAAAACCTAAAACTGAGAAGACTGTTAACTAAAAAAAATTATTACTGAAACATCAGACTTCTCTGCTTCTTTGAAGTTTTGCTATTCATACTGGAAATGGTACATAAATTGTACAAAGAATAGCCTTTTTTCTACTTTATTATGCTTAGGAATGTCTCCACAACCAAGCTGTGTGTGCATTTTATGAAACTATTTTAAGTATGCCCAAGCCAGTTTTTAATTTCTCCTGAATATTTGAGGTGAGGAAGTAATGCTGTAGGTTCAAAATTCCCCACCCTTTCTGTAGTCTTTGATGCTGAAGAAGAAGAGGCCGTCTCAGATTTTTTGACGGGAGGTAATCAAAGGCATAAATAGCCCAAGAACTCTGAACTTTCTAAAGGGCAGACACTTTCTAAGATACAGCACTTTAGCCTTAATCAAATAGCCCTGAGTGCATATGCTCCTTCTTATTCTCCAGGGCTGAGTGGGCTTTTGGTGTTAAAATTACTTTGGCACTGTGAGCAGCTAGGGAATTGGTATGCAAGGCTTTGTCTGTTGGCTTGAGTGGAGGAGCAAGAAGGATGTAAAGAAAGGCTTGTGTGAGCTCATTTTGTTCTGGGTCACCTTGGGTCCCAAAGGTATTCCAGCTGCTTGAAACTGTGAGTGACAGATCCTTTCTCTTTTCCATGCTCCTGCCTTTTTCAGAGAAAAGGGGGTAAAATAGTAGTTCCCTGATTAATGTCCTTCTGAATTTTGAAATTGTGTTTATAATGAATAGTCCTAGAGAAGTAAGAAAAACAATCAACAAACAAACAAGCAAAATGGTAATGTAGAAGTGTTATGGAAAGACAGAGTTTGTTTTTATTTTTTATTATTTTTATTGAGCTATACATTTTTGTCCATTATCCTCCCTTCCTCTCCCCTCCCCTTCTACCCTCTCCCATGATCCCCACACTCCCAATTTATTCAGGAGATCTTATCTTTTTTCTACTTCCAATGTAGAGTAGACTCATGTATGTCTCTCTTAGGGTCCTCTTTGTTGTCTAGGTTCTCTGGGATTGTGAATTGTAGGCTTGTTTTTCTTTGCTTTATGTCTAAAAGCCACTTATGAGTAAGTACATGTTATATTAGTTTGGAAGACAAAGTTTTATTGCTTCTCTTCATCACCCCTTAAAGGCGAATTGAAATCAGCATGATGATGGCATCTATACTTCACTACTGAAAATTGCTCCTGACTTTTGTAATATACTTTATACCTACATTTGTCCTTATTTTTGAGATAGTCAAGATGAAAGCCACATCACATGGGCAAGATAATTAACAGATGTTCTATTTGTTTATAAAATGACAGAGCCAAAGAAGTAAACGCAATTGTGATAAAGTATCTAAGTTAAGAATGTTGCTCTGCTGAGCCCAAGATATTCAACTTAGCAATACCCACCAGATAGGCAGAGTAATTGCTTGCTTCTGTAGGTCATGACTTTGAGTGACCTGACTGAACCTCAGTGGTCAGTCAAAGTTTATTTTCACTTGAAGTTCTGAATCGCTCCATTATCCTTTCTATAAAGCATCCAACTAGCACTTTTAGCACAGTGTTGACTGTGACTAATTTGAGTATGGTCTCTAGTTCCAGAGGATTCTAGGAAGCAGACAGACTTTGGCTGCCCTTCTATGAGCTAAATACCTCTGATTTTTTTTTCCTTTCGATTTACTCAAATTCAAGGCCTATTGGGTTAGAGTGTGCCCTACAGGCTCTTTCTATTCAGCTGCAAAATAATTTGTTGTTGCTATATATCTTGTCACCCTGGAAACATATACTTGGCCCTCATGTTCTCAATGTCAAACTACGTACCTTAAACTGGCAGGCAGCTCATCTGAGGGCTCATGTAATAATCCTTTAATACTAGAAACATAAATTATAACAATAGGGAGCCCCTTTCACTTCTTGGTAACATGTACTCACAGAAATAATTGTTTTCTGGAGAGAGTTTATTTTCTTTGACAATTTTATTTTTCCCCTTCCTGCCTCTGATGTTGAATATTTAGGGCAGTTTGTGGCAAAATGGTCAATATCATGACAGACCTCCCAAGGCTGGCTTGACAATAGTAGAGCCTTAGATGTACTTCTCTTTATCATCCTACATAGATGGACCAACTGTATTTATATTTTGAGGGGTAAATTTGAGTCAGGAGGGAAATTAGCAGTGAATCATACATTTGTGTAATTCTAATAGATGTTACATGTTCAGTAAAATAATCAAAAGAAGACTATGGAGAAATGCTAAATTTGAGGCAAAACATATATTTTTTTAAAAGTGTCATTAGTCTTTCTTATAGATAAACTGTGGGCTCCAACAATTCATATGTTAAAGTGCTAACTTTCAGTGTGATGCTATTTGGAGATGGAATGTTTGGGAGGTAATAAGGGCTTAAAGGGCTTAAAGGTCATAAAACCAGGGCCCTATTAAGAAGAGTTTGA
>NW_004949140.1:2205861-2206577 GCF_000317375.1 Microtus ochrogaster
GTTTCTACAAGGCTAACGCCTATCCCAAGTGACACATTTCTTCCAACATGACCTCCTAATACTTTCCAAACAGTTCAACCAACTGGGGACCAGATATATGAGCCAATGGAAGCCATTATCATTCAAACCATCACAAATCCCAGGTCACTTTGGATGACACCACTCCCTGAGTTTTGCTGTGAACTATAGAAGAGTAAAGAGATCAAGCAAACAGACAAGGATCTGAACACTTGTTTCTCTGTGCTTTTGATTATGGGTCTGATGTGAGTAAATGTTTAAGTTCCTGCCTTGACATCTCACAATAACACACTGTGACCTGGAACTGCAAGCCAGAGAAACCCTCACCGCCTCAAGTTGTTTATTGTCAGTGTGCTTTATCACAGCAACAGAACTGAAACTAGAATAGTGGTTGATAGTCTTTTTTAATATTCAAGAGAACAGTTTTCTAGTTGGGATTAACTGTGTCATGAGGCAGGTGGATCTCTGTGAGTTCGAGACCAGCCTGGTCTACAGAGCTAGTTCCAGGACAGGCTCCAAAATCACAGAGAATCCCTGTCTCGAAAAACCAAATATATATACACAATTAACCCATTTTAATGAAAGTAATAGAAGGAAAATCAGAAACCAAGGAGTCCAACAATGACCACAATAACTCAAACATCTAGAGACCCTTCACCAGCACAACTCAAAGAAGGGAAACACACAAACTCTACTAC